>NW_025213474.1:0-19510 GCF_004010195.1 Chiloscyllium plagiosum | reverse complement strand
CGCACGGATTCACACAGAGATGAAAACAGACACACAGAGACAGACACACACGCGCTGATATACATAGAGACTTGCAGATGCACACAGAGACGAATTTAATGACACACACAGATGAATACAGGCACGCAGATGCACATGGAGATGAATACAGACACACAGAATCAGAGATGAATGCAGAGACGCAGATGCACACAGAGATGAATACAGACACACAGATACACAGAAAGACAAATATAGACACATAGTGACACAAGAGACGAATAAAGTCACACAGATACCAACAGAGACGAATAGAGATACACGTACACACAAAGTTGAACACCGATAAACCAATATACACAGAGACAAAAACAGACGCGCTGATAGACACAGAGATATGCAGATACACACAGAGACGAATAGAGACACACAGATATACACAGAGATGAATACAGACACGCAGATACACAGAGGTGAATACAAACAATCAGATACACACAGTGACGAATAGAGACATGCAGATGCACACAGTCACAAATACAGGCACGCACATGCGCACAGAGACAAATACAAACATGCAGATAAACACAGCGATAAATGCAGAAACACAGATACACACGGGGACAAAATCAGACATGCAGAGACATGCAGAGATGAATATAGATGCATAGCCACACACGGAGACTGATGCAATAGCACATATTTTAATACAGGCACACAAAAACAAATACCGATACACAGATGCACACACACACACACACAGATACCCAGTCATCAATACAGATGCACTACACCCACTGCCACACTGACGTTTATATAGACATCAGGAATCTGCCAGTGTTTATTTTTCACGTGGTGACTTTCTCAATATTTCACTCACTTTGTGTGGCTTGTGTCAATTTTTCTGCTGTTCCATAGATAATTCTCTGCATCCTGTCTATAGCTTCCACCTCTTTCCGTTAATGGGGTGTCCAGAACACGGTATTACAAGTGTGTGTTATGACACGGCGATGAACCCTTCGACTAATTAAACTAAACACTGAGAAAAGCTCACCTCGCTCAGAATCTGTTAAAGTCGAGTGTTAGAGACCTCGCAAATTCCATTACTTAATAGAAAATAATATCAATGTATTCCTTAATTCTAAATGTGAACATTGATAACAACAGTTATTCCCAACTCTAAGCTTCCCTTTCTCTGAACTGTTTGTTATCTTCCTCCACCTTTAACAATATACTCTTCCAATTAAAGAAAAACTGTATTAAAATTACATAAACCAGACAGTGGCTGTAGTCTCCAATGCCCTGCTACTTTCCACTGAATATCTCCCTGGGTCATGTTCTGTCTTTTAATGCAAGGGTTTTTCGTCCATAAAAAGGTATATTGCACAGAGAATGTTGTTCATGGCAGACTCGTACAATGGTAGTTTACTCTCTGTCTAACTTTCAAAATGCGAGCCTCTTAGTGGGCGGCACGATGGTGGTTAGCACTGCTGCCTCACAGCGCCAGAGATCCGGGTTCAATTCTCACCTCTGGCGACTGACTGTGTGGAGTTTGCACGTTCTCCCCCTGTCTGCGTGGGTTTCCTCCGGGTGCTCCGGTTTCCTCCCACAGTCACAAAAATGTGCAGGTCAGGTGAATTGGCCATGCTAAATTGCCAGTATTGTTAGATAAGGGGTAAATGTAGGGGTATGGATGGGTTGCGGGTCGGTGTGGACTTGTTGGGCCGAAGGGCCTGTTTCCACACTGTAATGTAATGTAATGTAATGTAATGTAATGTAATCGAATCTTCATTCTCTCAACTTCAGCTCATCTCCTTGGTTTGATGTTGGTAAAACAATAAATTTAAAATCGAATAGGTTTAGTATAGTAATATAGATGTACAGCATGGAAACAGACCCTTCGGTCCAACCGGTCCATGCTGACCAGCTATCCCAACCCAATCTAGTCCCATCTGCTCGCACCCAGCCCATAGCCCTCCAAACCCTTCCTATTCATAAACCTATCCAAATGCTTTTTAAATGTTGCAATTGTACCAGTCTCCACCATTCCCTCTGTGTGAAAAGGTTGCCCCATTGGTATAGTGGGTATAGTGAGACATAATTACAACTTGATTGGTTAAATTCGAATATTTGTCAAAAGAGCAACCAGCGCTCAACATATCTGATCACAGCTAAATGTTACATAGTTTCAATTGCCCAGTACACTCTGAACATATTAGCTAGTCATATGACAAGAATTTGCAAGCTCTCAATGCAGAACAGCCTTGAACTTCATCACAGTGGGTGAAGCAGTGGGATTATAGAGCTGCTGAGAAACCTCACAGCTCTGAAACAGAGTTCCCCCGCTGTGAAAGCCAACACATCATTCGCCTTCCAAACAACAGCATCAACCTGGATAGCAACTTTGAAGATGCATGGACATGGACCCCAAGATCCCGCTGTTCCAGATTTATCTCGATCTGTCACTCATCAGCTCAGTTATGTCAGTGTCCTGTTGCAACCTACAACAGCCCTCCATACTAACCACCAACTCCACCAAAGTTCGTGCCATCGGCGAACCTATGAACCTACCCTTCGAATTTGTCATCCAACTCTCTTATAAAAAAAATCAAAAGAGCAGAGGTCCCAGAACAGATCACCAAGCTCCAGGCTGCATCTGTTCCATCCACCACCACCTTCCGCCTTCTTTGGGCCAGCCAATTATGCATTTAGGCAACCAGATCTCCCTGTAAGCCATGCCTCCTTATTTTGTGAATGAGCTTACCGTGGATAACTTTATCAAACGCCTTGTTATAATCCAAAAGATACCACATCAACTGATCTAATTCATCAATGTGTTTTGTCACATCCTTAAGGAATTCAATAAGATTTATGAGGCATGACCTGCTCCTCACAAAGCCATGCTGACTGTCTCTAATCATTGATAATTTTCCAAGTATTCATAAATCCTGTCTCTCAAATCGTCTCCAATATTTTGCCCGTCACTGGTGTAAGATTGGTTGGCCAATAATTCCCAGGATTATCCCTATTCCCTTTCTTGAACCAGGGAATAACTTTTGCCAGCCTCCTGTCTTCTCGCATGATTCCAGTGGACAGTGAGGATGCAAAGATCATCGCAAAATGAGCAGCAATCTCTTCTCACTTCCTATAATATCCTAGCACATATCCTGTTTGGCTAAATAAATTTATCTATCCGTGTGTTTCTCAAATGTTTCCACACATCCTCCTGTTCTACCATATCCGCCTGTTTCATGCTGTCCTCAGAAACGTCAAGGTCCCTCTCATTACTGAATACTGAAGCAAAACATTCATTAAGAACCTCTGCGACCTCCTCCGACTCCTGGCGCAAGTTCCCTCTACTATCCCTGATCAGCCCTACCCTCATTCTGGCCATTCTCTTGTTCCTCACATAAGTGTAGAACGTCTTAGGTTTTACCTTAATCCTACCCGCCAAGGCTTTTTCATGCCCACTTTTGTCTCTCCTGAGTACATTCTTCAGTTCCTTCCTGGTTACCTTTCAAGCTTCTAGAGTCCTGTCTAACCCTTGCCTCCTCAACCTTATGTTTGCTTCATCCTCCCTCTTGACTAGATGTTCTAAAGCGCATGGCACAATGAAGAAATGGAGCTGTATAAGGATGGGAGTTGCACATCCTGTCAATTCCAGCATTGGCTGCAAGTTTCCCGACAGTGGGTTGTGATCAAACACAGTGTTACTGAGGAATGCACTGAGATGATGGACACAGGTCTACATGCTGGAAGGGTAACTGCTCCAGGTTTACAGAGTAATTCACTGCACAGCTCCCCGTGGACTGATGTGGTTTGCACAGTCTGTATAGATTGCTGGGTTGTATTGATCAGTACACTAGCCTCGTCTGCACAGTGCTTCACGCTGAATAGATATCTCATCTGGATTATGATGTCTGATTCTGTGAGGTGGATTTGGTATCTGGCATAATTGACCATTTGAGCTGATCTGTCAGCATTTTTATTTTATGTTCTCATTCTCATTCTTGTTATTGGACCCGTCAGCGTCTGACTCCTCCAGCTAATCCCATTTCTCTGAGAAGAGCCATGTTTATTCAACATGTTGATCAAGTAATCATCCAAATGTAACAAGAATATCCGTCTTTCTGTACCTTAACCTGGCCATTGGTGCTCATATCCCTGAATCCCCGGGGACGAAATTATGAAGCTCATAAACAATGTGCAATGTGCATGGCTCATACTCTTCTATACATCACGGCTGTGGGTCCCATTTGGATCCTTAATGTATCAAGAGCTGGCACTGTGAAGCTCAGAAACAATGAAATGGTGTGTCTCGGGCTGTTCACTGCCTGGTGTGTCCCATGTGGTGCTCCATGGACAGTGGAGTGTGTGTCGGGCTGTTATTCACTTCCCGGTGTGTCCCATGTAGTGCTCCATGGTGGACAGGGGGTCCCAGCAGCTTTGAGACACGTCTTTGAAACTTGGTCTGTGCCTGTTCACTGAACATCTGTGTTCGTCCATCTCAGCTGATCATGCGGTCAGTTACACAAGGAAGCCCCTCTAGTATTATTATTAATTACCAGGCATCGAACTTGTAACTGACGGGCTCCTGACTGACTCCTGTCATTGGAAAGTTAGCGGAGGTGCTTGGAATGGTTTGCTGGAGGCTGTGCTGTTAGCTGCCTCAGACATTCAGGGAGACCTGAGGATTTGGTGACCCAACTCTGGATGGAGCATGGGGACAATAGGAACAGCATCTGGGTCTGTAACATGGACACCAAATGGAGCAGAGGCTGCAGAGAGGGGAGGCCCTGAAAACACGGAGTGAGTGTATGTGGGGAAAGGGACCTTCTGGATCCACCCCGGGTTTTCCAGGAACAGCTTCCCAAGCTCCACTTAACCCAGGAGCAGAGTGTGAGGGGATATTGAGTGAACAAGGAGCTAGTCACAGAGCGGTATCACCTCCTTCAACACGACCTGAAGCTTCACACCAGGGGGAGGATGGTGCTGCCAGTGGCTTTTAGGGTCACAGTTTCATTCAGCTTCTATGTTCCGGAACTTTCCAGGCAGGAGAGGGTGACAGCTCCATCATCTCTCCGATCTCAACATCAGAGTCATCATTCAGTGACAGAGGATATATATGGTGGATGAGAGCAATACGACCGGTGGGAACATCAGGCAGCAGACGATCAGTGTGATGGAGCAACACTGCCATGTCTGAACGGCTCAGAGTGAACCCTCCAGTACACACGGTATCACTAAGTCCTGTAATCCCTCTGTATCATAAGAGGCCACCTGTGGTGGCAGATAAACGAGCTTAACGAACTGTAAAGTCTCCATAGCACTGGGCTGGAGAGCATCAAAAGGACCATTCACATGGGATAGAAGAAACGAGGAAGTGCATTCATTTTAGCTGGACGTATTCTACTCTGCCAGGATATTGGAATATCTTCCCAGAGCCGAAGGTCCTGTCTTATCTTCTCGATCACCTGCACGAAGTTTGCGTTATATAATTGACCGAAGGACGGTGTGATAAAAAATGCCAAAATAGAGGAAGCATCCTTGTGACCATCTGAAAAGGAATCGGATTGCACCCCCATGATCAGGTACTCGAAAATCCCCCAACAGGCATGGCCTCCGATTTCATAACATTGATGTAATATCCCGAGAAAAATCCAAATAAATCAATCACTTCTAGTAAACGGGGCACATATACTAGCGGGTTAGTTGGAAAGAGAAGAACGTCATCTGTTTAAAGGATGATGTTATGCCTTCCTGACCCTACCTCCAGTTGTATTGGGGTCCCTCTGGATGGCCTCTGCCAACGGCTTAATCACCAATACAAATAATAACGGTGAAAGGGGCACCCTTGTTGGTTACCTCTGCCGATGCTAAAATTAGACCTTATACCATTAGTGAGAATTGCTGCTGCTTTAGCGTCACTATATAATTCTGCCATCCACCAGGCAAAGACACACCTCCAAGGACAAACGGTTCCAAGACATAAAAAAAGTATGGCCACTCCACCCAATCATATGTTTTCTCTGCATCCAGCGAGACTACCAAGCCTGGAATCGACCTTACTGGCACACCTGAACCATACTTAGCACTCTCCTAATATTAATAGGGGATATGCGACTCCGAATAAAACCTATCTAGTCCTCCTTCACAATGAAGAACGAGATCTTCTCCAGCCTCAACGCTAGTATTTTCGACAAAATTTTAAAGTCCACGTTTAATAACAGTATAGGCCTATACGAATAAGCAATCCTCTGGAGCTTTCCTTCTCTTGAGAAAAAGATAAATATTTCCTTCTCTCTGAGAGGATGGGAGGCAGTCCTGTCTCCAAGAATAATTGAATATATCCAACATTGGCCCAGCCACCATGCCTATGAACTCTGCAAGCCATCTGGGCCGGTCAGTTTGCCACTCTGGAGCTGCCTTACTGCATCCTGTATCTCTTGGATTGTCAGAGGAGCATTCAAAAGAGACTCCTTCTCTGAAGTTACACTTGGGAGGTCCAAGGTCTTAATAAGGACTCCGTCTTCACCGATCTGTCTGCACAATCCTCTGACTGGAACAACCCAGAGTAGAACTTACTGAATGCTACATTAACCCTTTTGGAATCGCAGGTGATAGTACCAGTAACCTTTCTAATGGATGTAATTGATTGCGGGCACTCTTTGCTCTGGCCAAGTGAGCCAAAAACCTTCCCAGTTTAGCACCATACTTGGGTAACCTCTGTTTCGCAAAGGAAATATCCCTCATTGCTGTCTGGCTGAGCACAGTGTTCAGAGCAGCCCGGAGGGCTGAAATCTGCTGCAAATTAGTTACAGACACTCTGTCAAAGTATGCTGTCTCAGCTGCCTTCAGCCAAGCCTTGAGCATACGCTACTGCTGCCCCTTCTGCCGCTTCTGAGTCACCGAGTAAGAAATAATCAAACCCTTTGCATTGGCCTTGCCAGTATTCCAGAACACAGACGGATTACTGGCCGTACCCAAGTTAATGTCCCAATAACAACTTAAATTCACGCGAAAAGTACTCAATGAATTTGCTATCTTTTAGGATGCAAGGATCCATGCGCCAGTGCTGCGAGCCTGTCCCATCGCCATCGGCCTTAACATCCACGTACACTGCTGCATGATCAGAATTTTGCAGGGCAGCATCGAAGTTAAAAAGGCCAATGGGGCAAAAAATATATCAATCCTGGTATAGCACTTACGTGGGTTAGAACAAAGGTGAAGTCCCTACCTTCAGGGTGAAGACATCTCAAATGTCCACCAACGCAGCTCCCTGTTCAGGTCCACCTTGGTGGCGGAGAAATACCCGTGTGACCCCTTGACATCTTGTCCACTTCGGGGTCCATAAGTCGGTGAAAATCTCCCCTTTAATTGTATGATGCTTCCCAAGGGTCATCAACCTGAAGTGCACATCCATTAGAAATTTGAGGGGGTGTGCTTGGGGCAATATTGTACAGGGTCCCATATACCTTTTCATGTATTAAAGCTTTAAGGATCAGAAACCACTCATGTTCGTCGTTAATTTGGTCAAACAACTGAAGTGGAAGGTTTGTATGAATGAGTGTAGCTACTCCTCTACTTTTCGAATTAAACGATGAGATAAACACCGGGCCGAATCTTCCCTGCTGTAACTTTAAGTGTTCCTTGGCAGTTAGATGTGTTTCTTGTAGTAAGGCTACATCGACTCCTTCCTTTCTGAGGCTTAAAAGTATGTTTTTCTCTTAATCGGCGAGTGACTCTCCTAAACGTTCCAGGTGCACCATTTAAAAGAGCGGTTAACCATCGCCATCCGAGGCAGCCCATGACCCATTAGGAGAAGAACCCCATTTATAGCACGTCGAGTGAAAGCAGTAAACAGTTCATAAAAACTTGAAAATATAACTCCAATAACATCCAAATCAAAACTTGTAACAACTATTTCTACAATGAACCAACATGTAACACAAATAAGTGAAGACTTTCCCCCTTCCTGCAGACGGTGTTCATATTACCCACTAATCCCCCATGGCTCCTCCTAGCTGAAGCTGCTCCCAAAACCCAGGCAAAGCAAAGTTTAAATAAGTTGCACGCGTCTTACAACAAGAAAATTAAAAGTGGGAATTCAATCCATCCCATCCATACTTTGATCTGAGTCAGTCCTGGTGAAACAAAATGTAACCAACCCCACCATCCCCAATCCCCCTTTCCCATTCCGAGCTAAGTGAGATACGCGAAAAGCAAATGATAGAAAAGCAAAGGATAATGGGAATGGAGGAAGAAAGGAGAAGAGAGAAAAGGGAAAAAAATGGGACATCCACATACTAAAAAAAAAACGAGGTAAACCAGGCAAACCCCAGAGAAATCAAAGAGAACATAATTGTCTATATTATTTGAACCAGTCAGTTTATTTTAAGGTGTACAGGAAGTCCTTTGCGTTTTCCGGTGAGTCAAAATTAAACACAGACCCTCCATGGCTGAAATATAAGATTGCCGAATATCCTACCAGATTATTCACATCCCTCACCCTCCTTTTTACCTTATCATAGGTCTGCTTCTTGCGGATCACAGCCGTAGAAAGGTCTTCGAAAAACATTTTCGTGATCCTTTGTAGATCAGAGCCGATGGATCCTTCCCCAGAGCGCGAGAAGCTGACAGTACTTTTTTATCTCTATCGTGCTAGAATTGCACTTGGACCGGGTGGGGGCGCTAGTCTGATCCCGGCTTGCACACAGCGACCCACTGGGCCCACTCGACGCGCACCCAGTCTGCCCCTGACTTCCAGCTTCAAATGTTGTATGAGCCATTGCTCCAAGAAGCTGACGAGCTGGCATTCTTCTTCTCGTTCCTGCAGCCCGACCAGGCTGATGTTCTTTTGACTGTACCAATTTTAGAGGTCGTCGACCTCCTCTATTAAGGCCGTAACCTACCACTCCAGGGCTTGGACCCGACCGGGGATTCTGCCATGGTTTCCGAAGCTGCGGTCCACTGTTCCACCTCGACACTGCACGGCCCGAGACTCTTCGTCTCCTGGTCCTGCTTCTGCAGTTTCGAGCCAGGTTTGGGTCTCCTCCATCGCTGAATCAATCTTCTCTCGCAGGCTCTGAAATCCGAGACCAGGCTTTTCTCCACAGATAAGTCCCCTGGGGCGTTCGAAGAAGCTGACATCACAGCCGCGGATATATCCATTACTGCTGTGCCCTGCTGGTTGTGATTCTAGTGGTCCTTTTCCCTTAGTCATTTTCCTTACTCACTTAAAATGGCAGAGAGCAATACTGGGGATGAAAAACGACCAATTTTATCACAATAGGGAAGAAAGAGAGGTCTAATGCATCACTTTGTCTGGCTTCTAGTGCAGAGCTTTTTGAAATGGTTTGAAGATGTTTTTTGTAGGGGAGACAGTGGAGAACTATTGGATTTCATATAGTTAGATATTCAAGTGGATGATTAAGAGTTCAGAAAGTGAATAGTAAATAAAATTGAACCAATGTGGTTCGTGGTGACTTTTGGAAATGGAAAGGTAAAAGTGAAGTTGGCCTTCAGTTAACGGATATTGGAATATCGATGTAAAGGCGTTCTGCACAGATTGCATGCAGTATGGATGAGATTATACCTGTGTTCTGTCCTGTTTCAAAGAATGAGAAGTGATCTCAGGGAAACTTAGAAAATTCACCCACAGCAGACTGACTCATACACGGGAATGAACAATTGCAGCAGGCAAAGTTAGGGGGAACCCAAGATGTTCTGCAAAAACATCAAGCTGAACTGAATAACCAGGGAAAAATTAGGACCCATTTCTAAACCAAGGGAGTAATCAGTATGCGAAATTGGGGAACGTTCATAGACTGTGACATGAATACTTCACATCTGTTTTATTTGGGAGAAGGAAGCTGCTGGTACCGAATTCAAGAAGATTGACTGGGAAGCTCTCAAACAGTTTGATATAAGATGCAAGTTGGGATTGATGTAAAGTCCAAATGTGTTATATCGCAGGATGCTGTTGGAGACAAGAGAGGAAATGTCCTGACCTAAATGTTTAAGTCGAAACTGACCACACAAGGGAGGTGCTAGAGGACTGGAGAACAGCTATGTGGTCCCAAGTTACTGGAAAGGTGGTAGAAATAGACCAGTATCTGGTGGTGTACCACAGCGAGCAGTGCAGTGTATCTAATTATTTGTGGTATACATAAATCATGTAAATGTGAATGTGGAGTGGGTGGTGGAGGTGGGGGCTGAGCGTAATAAGTAATCTTGTGCATGACAAAAAGATTGGTCAGGTGGTTGGCAGTGAGGAGGAAGGCCTCATATTCCAGGAAGATACAAGTGGAATGGTCAGATGGTCAGATCAATGGCAGATGGAATGGAACCCTGATAAATATGAGGTGATGCACTTTTGAAGAAGGAACCAGACAGGGGAAAATTCAATGAATAGCAGAACACTCGGGAGATCAGAGGGTGTTTCTCCACATATCCGTGAATGTGAATGGACAGCAAAATAGCAAGGTAAGAAATCAAACGGGACTGTAGGCATAGTGCTCATTCATCGAGGCGACATAATATGAGTTAAACATGCCATTGGTTAGGACATAGATAGAATACTGTGTGCAGTTCTGGTAGCCACATTACAGCAAGTGTTTTGGTTTCTCAGTAACATCAGAAGCTATTGGGGTCTCCACAGAGTTGGAAGCTTCAGTGGAAATCTCCTGGCTGCAACTCTCTCTAAATTTTCACTTGATTTGTTTTCCCTCTTCGATTGTAGAACTGCATCTGAGAATCTGTGTCTGATCTTTCCTTTTTGCCAAGTACATATTTTTTGGGATATTACTGTATCAGAACAGTTAATTATTAATAGAGTCTAGGCCAATGCCTTCGAATATTTTTGAGGAGCTCTGCTGTCGTCCATAACACGTGACTCCTTCTCTTCCCATGTAATTGGTTGGATGCACTAAATGGACTATCTCTACACTTCTCCAATAATATCATTGAGCTGAATGACGTCCTCATATTCCTGTGAAGCGAGCGTGTGGCGCTGAATAATCTCCTCCTTTTAACTGTGGCATTGTGCACTGTCCAGCAGCACTGTTACATGAATGTTACCGATACATCCAACAGCACAAGCCTGAATGCTGTCCTGGTCTTGCTGCACATGGACACAGACTAGTTCAGGAGCTGAAGGGGGACATTTTTCCTGAATATTGTATGATCTTCAGTGAACACCCCCACTTCTAATCTTATGATGGGGCAAGACATTTATGAAGCAGCTGAAGATGTTTGTGCTGAGGAAGCTACCTTGAGGATCTTTTGCAGACATGTCCAAGACTGCATGGATTTATGTAAACAAACCACAATCATTGTGCTTTATGCTTGAAATCACTCTAACCAGGGAAGTTTACCACTCATTCCCATTAAGCGCAATCCTGTTCAGGCTCCTTGAGACCATCCTTAGTTAAATGTTGCCTTGATCACAGGGCTGGTCACTCTTCCCTGAGCCCTTGTGTTCACGTCTTTTGCTCATATAAATAGGTCACAGTGTGGGGGCAGGGAGTGCTTTTTGAACAGAGTTGAAGGCTATGAAGAATTGGACATGAAATAGGACATTAGACCTTATTGTGGATGAAAACATGCTTGCGGGGGTGGGGGGAGTGGGGGGTTGGTGGTGGCGTGGCGTGTGGATGAATGACATATCCGTGTTTGTGGCCTTCTCACATTCTATTATTGGAAAGTAGAGGCTGTTCTTTTCCTGGAAGGTCTGTTATTGAATATTACCAGATTGTCTGGACCATCTCTGGGTGACGAATGGGGGCTGTACTCACAGTGAAACGGGGTCTACAACTTGACCAACAAACGAAGCACAAATTGCAGAAAGGGGGAAAGCTCAGTTATGAGTGATGAGGAGCCTCTTTCATACCACAGCCTGGGTTTTCCAAGTACACTTTCCAAACCATCCCAAACTGTGTTTGACAGTTTTGAGGGGCTGAATGGTCTCCTCTATTTCTGTGAAAGGAGTAGCTAGCCTCTAATTGCTCCGGTCTAGCAGGTTTGATTGGCTGAATGGAACACAGAAACATGGGACTGAGGAGCAGGAGTGGTTCATCAGGCACTTTGAGCCTTCTCTAACAGGGACTAAGGTTGTGGTTGATCAGGTTGTGGTCTCAGCTCCACTTTCCTGTCTGTGTGCCGTTATCCAAGAAACACTTCTCTGTCCAATATTTAACTAACCCAGCGTTGAATAAAGATAAACAAAGATAAACAAAGAGACATCTCAAACTTGTGGGGAAGAAAATTGCCTGTTTAGAATTTCTGCTCATCCCTCTTATAGAGTCATATAGCATGCAAATGTGTAAGTGCTGACCAGACATCCCATTATGATCGAATCTGATTTGACAGCATTTAGCTCATATTCCTCTAAACCTCCTTATTCAGATACCAATCAAGATGCCAGACCCCACCACTTCCTCTGGGAGATAATTCCATATGGACACCTCCACCTGTATGAAAACATTGCGTCTAAGTTCCCTCTAAAAATATTTCCCCTCGTACCTTAAAATAGGCCTCCAGTCTGAAATGCAATCCTCTACCAACCTCTGTCTCCTCCCTTCAATCTACTTTGTGTTCAATTGGCGTCCGTGCGCTGGTTTCCATGTGTCCTAAACTTACTAACTTGCCTAATAATCAGAACATTGTCGAACAACTTGTTCCAGTCTGTATGGAAAATATCTACAACACTGCCTTCATCAATCTGCTTTGTAACCTCTTTAACAAACTCAGTCAAATTAGTGTGACACGATTTCTCATGCAAAAAGCCATGGTGACTATCCCCAATCAATCCTTGCCTTTGAAAATGCATGCAATTGGCTATCCCTCAGAATCCCCTCCAACAATTCACCCACCACTGATGTCAGGCTTACTTGTCCAGAGTTCCTTGGGTTGTTGGGTAACTGTTTTCTTTTCTACTTTTACTCCCCCATTGGTCACAGCAAATGATATGGCCAATGATATAGGTCTCATTTTGGGTCAAGTTCATCCTCAGAAGAGGTCAGGTTGATTTCGTTCATTTGTTAAAATAACAAATTCATGATGAAATTAAGTTTCCTCAAACTATGATGTAAAGGTGAATGTCAAACAGAATAGAAATTACAAAAATGTACATTGATATTTCCATTTCTAAAATTACTGAGGAGCACAAACACACACAGACACATGCAGATACATACAAAGAGAAGCACACACAGACACTCCCAAACAAACATACAGACATGTACACACAGACACACTCAAACACACAAAAACACAGACACAAAAACACGGACACACACAGACACATGCACATGCAGGTGTACGTACATGCATAGATAAATGCATGTACCGTAACTAAAAAAATTAAAGCTGAAAAAAGGCCATTTGGCCTATTCAGTCTACTGAGCTATTGATCATGGCTGACATGTTTTTCAAGCCAATTCTCCGGCCTTCTCACAACAAGCCTTGATCCCATCTTTAAGCATAACTTATCTAGTTATATCCTAAAGACGCTAATGAGTCTGTGTGCATGTGTTGTTTCTGTGTGTGTCCCAGTGTCCTGCTCTGTGCTCCATGTTGAAGCGTGCAGTTTTAGCAGTTTTGAGACACATCTTTATAACTTGCTCTGTGCCTATCCATTGAACGCCTCTGTTAATCACTCTCTGCTGCTCAGGTGGTTAGTAACATGAGGAATCCCCACAACTGTTAGCGATTCGGACCAGGCTTCTCATTTACATTTGACTTAACTCTAGTTTTTGTACGTTCGTGAAAATGCTGGGATGGTTTCCTGGAGACTGTGCTTTAAGCTGTTGTGGAAATTTAGGAAGATCAGAGGCTTCGGTGACCCAACTCTGGATGAAACATGGTGATTGTAGTTGCAGCATCTGGATCTGCAACATGACCAAGAAATGAAGGAAAGGCTGAAGAGAGGGGAATCACTGCAAAATGGAATGAGGGAATGAAAATCAGATCAGCCATGGTTTTGAAGAATGTTGGAGCAGGATTGAATGGCTCGCTCATGCAACTTATTCAGATATTTCTGTTTGTAACAAGCCAATTTCCCTTTTTTTTCCCAGTGTCCCAGACTGGTGGGTAGTGTGTCACCTCCTCCAGTTCCCGGGGAACAGAAATTTGGTTCCTCACTAGCCTCCAGATTTCTCTGTATCCCAGTCTCGAACAGTTGAGTGACTACCTCCTGTTTCTCCCTGTTCCTGAGCAGCCGTTGCAATGCTCTGAAAGCTGTCACAAGGTTAAGAAAGGACTTGATAACAGGGAGGTTCAAATTGGAGCAGCATTACACAAAGGTATGGAGAAAATTCTCAACCATACATTTTATGCAGGTCGTCTGTTATTTTATTCCTGTCTGCTTTTATGAACAGGGTGAAACATATACAACAGTGCAGTGTTCCGACAGTACACCCACATAGAGCGAAAACAGATTTAAAAGATTGAAAAGTTTATGGTGTATCCCTCAGCAACCCTCATCCATTCCATCCAAATCGAGTAAATGTGCCCTTTCATTGTGTTATGTAAAATGATGTAAGGAACTGGTCAACTGAACCTGTTTGTTTGGTGACTGTGACTAATGTCAGTCTCCGTGGATTCTAATTATCCCAGTGGAGGGTTTCCATCTTTGAATGACAAAAGGGCTCCATTCAATATGTTATCCCATGGTATGGGCGGGAGCATCACCGATAGCACTAACAGGTATCGGCTGCTCCAGAGAGAGGAAGAGATCAGAAACTGAGAACAATAGACTGGAAAGTTCCCAACAGTGGATCAGAATCTGAGAACAATAGATTTCAATGTTCCAACAATGGATCAGAATCTGAAAACAATAGACTGGAATGTTCCAACAATGCACAGGAGGTTATTCTATTATGTTGGGATTCTTTCTACTTATTATTCGCGTTATCATCGCAGATCAAATATGCACTTTATATTATTCAATATTTTTATTATCCTCTCCAATAATCTGCTGCTGCTTAACCAAATCTGAATCGGTATTCCATGGCTTGTATCTAAACGCAGACTAAAATCCCATCAATCCTGTACGGATTGCTTTATATTGTTGTTGGGTCTGGCAATGCCTTTACTTTAATATTCACAAGCACATCGTTAGTGGAGGTGATGGGGATGATTGGCTGGAGGTTCTGCTGTGAGCTGCCTCAGATATTCAGGGAGACCTGAGGATTTGGTGATCCAACTCTGGATGAGTCACGGTGACTGTTGTTACAGCATCTGAGTCTGCAGAATGAAGAGCAAATGGAGCACAGGCTGCAGAGAGGGGAAGCTCTGAAACCACAGAGTGTGTGGGGGGAAAGGGATCTGCCAAATCTGCCTGTGTTTTAACGAGGAGACACACATCCTTTCCCTCTCCCCTTTAAATACATCCATGCAAATTCATCCTCTCCTCCCCGCAACCAAACACACCCCCATCTCTGACATGCACACACACAAACACTCCCCTCTCTCTCACGCACGCACATGCTCTCTCTCCCTCACAAAGACACACATACTCCCCCTCAGTTTCTCACAAACGCACACTCTCTCTCTCCCTCCCACAGACAATCCACCTTGCTTTCAAACACACACACGCACGTGAGCGCTAACACACAGATACACACACATCTAATCTGTAAGTTGAATTTTCATTTGCCGGTTTATATTTCCAGATGCATTATATTTTCTCAAAACAATATGCCATTTGTAGACAGTCAGTCAATGCGATATTTTATGAACTCCTACTTTGGAAATAAAGCCAAACTGATTCCAGGTGAAGACACATACAGACTCCAAACAAGATCGCATGCCTAAAATACGTTGTCTGACTGGAGGGGTCACCTCCTTTACATTGATAATAATTGAAGGTATCTCCAGGCAGGACTTGAAAGGAACTCTTGGATTTGCATATTCATCAAAGAAAACCTGCATCTCCATTCTAACCGATTACAGATTTAGTTGCCATCTTAGATGTATTCACTTCATGTGCATGTATTGTACAACCCCTTCATCTTTTCCTTATACATTTTGTGCCTAAGGTCTTCTTTCTCTAACACCTAACAAAGGAGCGGTACAATGAAAACTTGTGTTTTCAAGTAAACCCGTCAGACTATAACCTGGTGCCATGCGATTATTGAACTTACTCAACCCAGTCCAAAACTAGCACCTCCATATCATGGTTTTTTATTGGTTAGCCAATTTTCTCTCCAAGCAAATAAATTGTCCTAACCCCGTGTGCTCTTGTCTTGCATATTAATCTTTTATCAAGCATGTTATGCATTGCCTTCTTGAAGTCCAGATATAATACATCTTCCAGATCCCTGTTATTCAACTTGTTTGTCACACCTTTTCTTAATAAAGTTAGGAAAATCATTCAAACATGATTTATCCTTAATACAATCATGTTGACTTTGATGGAATGTAGTTTGACTTTCAAACTCTCCTGTTGTTAATTCCTTAATAATAGATTTGAACAATTTGTCTTCAGTCCCAACTTCATTCCCGAGTGAAGTTGGTTATTCGAAGTTCTTCCCTTTCCATTACCACGACAGTCCGTTTCAATTCCTGTGAAATAGGCACGAGGCTGTAAACGATCGGCTCCAATTGCTGTGAAGGGGCATGGGTGGATGATTGGACTCATTGTGTTCCTGCTTTACACACACGATGGGCTGAATGTCCTCCTGATGTTCATCCACTCTAGTTTCGATGGCTTGCATGTCCTGCACTTGTTCCTGACCAAGCCGCTCAAGATCTCAATGTCCTCCTCCTGTTGCTCAATGACAAGTTTGGGGACTTATGGAATCTCCCTATTGTTGTGCCACATTTCGAGTGTTGAATTGTGCAGGCAAGTTGCGTTGCCCACAGTGGGTAGCTCAGTGGTTAGCACTGCTGCCTCCCAGCACCAGAGATCTGGGTTCAATTTCAGTCTTGGGTTACTGTTTGTGTGGAATTTGCACATTCTCCCTGTGCCTGCAAACAATACCATGGGCTACATAAATCTTTAAACCGTATATTGTAATGAGTTAGTACAGTAAATGCCACACTTTAACACTACAGTCACTGACTACAGCACTGTACCTTTCACCAAGATATTCACCAGAAAGCGCGCGAGCTGACTGACCACGTGATGCCGATGCGGAATTCCAGTTCTCTCCAAGATATTCCCCTCCCGGTTTGAAATTAATTTCCTTTTAATCGTAGACTACAAATCCCACATTCAGGCTCAGTTTCAAGGCTTGCAGAGCGGATTACATTCCTGCTTTAGCTGAGTACACTGAGGGTGCATTTGGCAGACAGAGGGATCCTGAGGCAGGGATTTGCTGTTTAGCTGGTGCCAGAGACGGTCTCCCATAAAAGTGAACGGGAGCTCGCTTTATAAAGAAAGAGGCACAATTCACTAATTGTGTTGCAGCGAATTTGCGTTTAATAAGCACACCTTTACTGGATAACTGCCTGTATATTGAATGGAGTATCTAAATTGATGGACCAAAGCGAATACTGTAGTTCCTATTTTATACGTTCCGATGTTTAAACATACTAAAGGATATGAACACTGTGTGGGGAAAACTGAATTGAGGAGATTTTCACCATGAACTAGAATGGAGGATGCTCAGTGTGTTGAATGACCTACTCATTTTCCGATGTTTCTGTGCAGTCTGTGGGAAAGCTCTGTAAATGCTGCTACCTGCTCTCAGATGTTAGAAAGGAGATCTCTGCAGGGTCAATACGGTAGTATTTCCCGTTCCAATACTGAGGCTGGTGCCTGGTGATCTGTACGGTTTTATCCTTTAATAGCCCCAGAACAGTTTGATACAATAGAGTGTTTGCTTGGCCGTTTTCGAGACCATTGAAGAGTGTTTCACATGTCTGTGTGTCTGGAATCACGTTTTGGCCAGACCAAGAAAGCACGAGAGATTCAGTTCCTGAAAGTACATTGAGGAAGGAAATTGGTGTTTACAATCGACATTGGCTTCAAGGTCACTGTTAATGACTCCAGGTTTTGCATCTCAATATTTTAGTAATTATAACGTCCATCAGCTGCCAGAGCATTAGCCTGGTCTGGATTAGTAATCCAGTGACATTTCCACAACAGTACAATCTCCAAATGGGGACCTATCTGAAACCACACTGAGCTGGTCATTTCTGTGCTGCTTGACAGCTCTGTCAAAAAGAACTCCCACCAATGTGACTACCGCGACGGGACTCAGGGCGTGGTAAATGGTCAGACTGCTGTTATTCCCTTGTTATGGGATTGGACAGAGCTGAGTAAATTTCCACATTGCCAGGGAGATGTCAGAGTTGGAGCTGGAATGAAACAGCTTCCCCAGGGACACTGCTTGCTGTGCAGCACAAGTCTTCAGTCCTATTGCAGGAATGGTGTCAGGGCCCATTGCCTTTGTCTTATCTACAGTGTTCAGCTGGTTCTTCATGTAACATACAGCAAATCAGATCGATTAAAGACTGGCATCTGTGAATATGTGGGCAGCATGGCGAGGGTGAGGTGGATCATCAACTCAACACTTCTGGCTGAGGACGGTACAGATAATACAACCAAGTCTTTTACACTAATGTACAGGGCTGTCCCGCGATTTAGGATGGCGATATTTATGGAGTCGTCTCCTCCAGTGAGTTGTGTAATAGTCCATCGACATTTATGTCTGAATGTGGCAGCACTGCAGAACGTCGATCTGATCTGTTAGTATTGGGATCATTTCGCCCTCTGTGTCAGATGTTAGTCCTGCTGTTTCGAATGTAACCAGTCAAGTGCGGTAGCTTTAAGGATTATGATCAGGTTTAGGTACACATAGTTCTGACCCTATCATATTCACCTAAACTCGTCGCTGAACCATAGATCAGCTTCACGTTAATGGTAGGCTCAGGGATTATCTTGGGGAAAATGTTACAAATTGTAGTTGAATACAATTCTGCTGCTGCTGTGATTATACCCCACAACATGAATTCCCACTTTGAGCTCCAATATGTTCACTTCAATTCTACTGACGTCCCTAGTTTACACCAAGACCCATTCATCCATCAGCCATGTACTCAGTGTCTTAATCTGGTTTCTAATGTGATAACGCTTCTATTTTCCTATTCTCATTCTACTGAGGGTCTCTACCCGGTGCCACGCCTCCAATTTGATACTTTACTCAAACTCCTTAACTTTTGCATCTGAATCTTTTCCATTCCCCCAATGCCATCTTCTGTGTTTGATGTGAATGTGTTCCCCTCTGTTTCTCTCCCTGAGCATGATTAAGAGTTCTGCAGTGTCAGTGACGCCAGCCTTATGCAGTTTCAGATCAAGGAATTTGTGCACCTTGCATTATCGGTCACTTCCCAGTGCACGGTTTTCCATGTTAGCCAAGGCGTTTGAGCAGCTTCAACACACATCTATGGAACTTGTCCAAAAACAGAAATTGCTGTAGAAACCCAGCAGATCTGGCAGCATCTCCTGGAGTGAAAGTAGAGTTAAACTTTCAGGGCTCGTGACCCTTCTACAAAGCTCCCATTTTCTCCAGCAATTTTTGCA
>NW_025213473.1:24518-33421 GCF_004010195.1 Chiloscyllium plagiosum | reverse complement strand
ACACAGAGGGTGTTGTGTGTATAGAATGAGCTGTCAGAGGAAGTGGTGGAGACTGGTATAATTAAAGCATTTCAAAAGGCATCTGGTAATAGGGAGAATTGAGAGCGGTATGGGTTATGTGCTGACAAATGAGACGATGTGAATTTGGAGTATCTGGTCAGCACGGACAATTTGGACTGAAGGAAAGCAGAAGTGTCATTGTGAAGACTGGACTTTCAAACCAGCTTGCAAAGATGTTTTGTCCTTACTGGAAGCTACAATGAAATCTTTCATTTGTGAGACAGCAACTGAGTGAGTGAGGACATTCAGGATATTGGTGGAAAGTGGGAATTTGTTGCAATGTGGAGTTGAAGTGATTTAAGTAAAGTGTGCTGAGCAGGGAGCCTAGTGAAGGGTTAGGTGGGGTTTTTGTTTTAAACTGCTCATTTCGTTCAGCCTCCAACATTGTATTTCCAATGCTGTCCATCAGTGGGAGTGGTGAATCAGTAACTGGTATCGTTAGAAGCCTTACGATTTTCAGTACTGCAGGTATAGCATTGTCTCATCAGCTTTGTAAAGGTTACTGGCAGCAGCGGGAGGTGTGGGCTGGGATTCACTAGAAATGATTAAGCACGTACAAGAGGGCAGGGTGGGACTTGTCTTTCGATTTGCAGAAGGTGGGAGGTACTGGTGCTGCGGTCCATGGCAAACACAACTGCGGTAAATCATAGAATCACAACAGCGTGGAAGCAGGCCATTCATCCCATCAAGTCCACACTGACCCATCCGATGAGCGTGCCACCCAGACCCACCCTATCTAGTCGTTTCTGCCGGTGAGTGAGACGAGGTCACAAGATTAGGGGGAATAGGTTTAAGACAGAGGAGAAGGAACTGCTTTTCCCGGAGAGTGGTGAATCTATGGAATTCTCTGCCCAAGGAATCAGGAGAAGCAGCCATATTCAAGACATAGTTCGATGGGATTTTGTATGGTAGGTGAATTTAGGATAGTCAGGATAATGCAGGTAAGAGGAGCTGAGACGATGGATTGATGAGCCATGATCTTTATGAATGGTGGAGTAGCTCAATGGACCAAATGACCTACTCCTGCTTCTATTACTGGGAATGTATGAACATGCATTTTTTATGGCCAATCCGTATCAAGGCAGGTCAGCAGTGTAGTGATGTGGAAATGAACATCAGAGAATGATAGAAATAGAAAGGGACACGGAAAGTAAAAGTCCAAAGATGTGCAGGTCAGGTCAAATGACCATGCTAAATTTTCCCTAGTGTTAGGTTCATTAATCAGAAAGAAATGGGTCTGGGTGGGTTACTCTTAAGGGTGTCGGTGTGGACTTGTTGGGCCGAAAGGCCTGTTTCCACACTGTAGGGAATCGAATCTAATCAATCAAAACTGGATTCTACAGAACACAAGAATTGAAACTGAAGACTGTATGGCTGAAAGTGTGCTGCAATGTAACAAAACTGAATATTTGACTGCACTCATTGAAGAGAATAATTATGATCTGAGATTCCTTACAGGGACATGGCTTCAGGATGACAAAGATTGGATCTGAATATTGAGGGGGTACGTGGCATTCAAGTTGAAAAGGAAGCGAGGTAAAGGTAGAGGGTTGGCACTGCTAATCAAAGCACTAATAACATGGTACTCTGGTGTCAGCTCGGATTTCAGGTCCTGATTTCTCTGTCCTCTTCTCCCTGTTCCCACAGAGTAAGATGTTGTTTGTTCTCAGCTCAGCTGGCTTTCTGCTGAAACTTTGAGCCCCTTTTACACCTTCCAGAGCAATAAAACATTAAGTCGATCAAGGCCCAATCCACAATATTCTCAGCCTGACAACCATCCAGACTGAGAGAGTCATCGGAGCAGGGAATAAAACAAGTAAAATGAAACAAAATTAGACATAAATGCACATTTGGTGCTTAAAGTGTATTCATTAGATAGTAAACCAGAATTAGGGGTGTCCCAGGATTCTTATCATCCCCTACTTGAGGAATTCTCTCTCCCTAACAATATTTACATCAACAGCAATAAAGCATCGGTTATCAAATAGACATAGAGATATATAGCACGGAAATAGACTTTTTGATCCAACACATCCATGCTGACAAGATGTCCTGTATAAATCTCGTGTCCCATTTGCCAGCATTTAGCCCATATCCCTCCAAACCTTTCCTATTCACACATCCATCCAGAGGCGTTTTAAATGTTGTAATTGTACCAGCATCCACCACTTCCTCTAGCCTATTTACTCTATCCCAAATGGCCTCTTTCTGCACTGCAGCAATTTAATGATTTGATTTTGTATCAGAGTCAATTTCAGTCACTATCTCTGGTTTATGGTGTGTCAGGGTGGGATCGCTGGTACCAGAATTGCATACAATACTCCAAACGTGGCCTAACCAATGTCTTCTACAATCCCAACATGACCTCCCGACTCCTGCACTCAGTGCACTGACCAATAAAGGCAGGCATATCAAACACCTTCTTCAATATGCTGTCTATGAACATAGTTTCCCCTTTCAAGGAACTATGAACTTACCATCGAGTCAGACAGCATGGTCATGGACCTTTGATCCAACCAGTCCATGCCAACCATAATCCCAAACTAAGTCAGTCTCTCCTGCCTGCTGTTGGCCTGTATCCCTCCAAACCTTTCCTATTTATGTACTAAAACAAACGTCTTTTTATTGTACCCGCATCCACAGCTTCCTGAGGTGGTTCATTCCACACATCAGCCACCCTCTGTGTAAAATTAGTATTTGAATGGTAAGCATGAGTTTGAATTGAAATGGTTCATTGAAATAA
Source organism: Chiloscyllium plagiosum (assembly GCF_004010195.1). Classification (NCBI taxonomy): domain Eukaryota; kingdom Metazoa; phylum Chordata; class Chondrichthyes; order Orectolobiformes; family Hemiscylliidae; genus Chiloscyllium; species Chiloscyllium plagiosum. Next base: position 30,618 of record NW_025213473.1, on the reverse strand, counting down.
ACAGCTTCTACCAAACCCCCTACAGCAGGTATGGCAGCAACTCCAACTCTGGAGTCTCTCAAATCGGTATTTCCATGGAGTGGAGGGGGGAGTAAAGTGTTGGATTCACAGAGCTGGGCGTCTTCTGAGACTGTAAAGCTAAAATTAAACCCCATGCTTTGGTTGAACTCAAACCGCATTGACGTGGAGAAGAGTGAAAGGAGTTTGCAAAGTGTCCTCCCCTCCCCATGTGCCTCAGCTGCAGGGCAGCGCAGGCGCAGTGCGCCACCCCACCCCATTGTGGATGTCACAATGTGGAGGTAGCCCTGCCAATTTCAGAGTGAAACTCCCGCCCTCTGGGTAACATCTGGGAGCAAAGCAATGTCTCCCCCTTTCCATTCCTCATCCGGGGAGGGGGGAGAGAGAGAGGCGTGGCGGGGTGTGCTGGGGGTGGAGACTGTTCACTTGTAGCAACTGGAGTGACTCCATGGAGGGAGCAGGCTCTCCAAAGGTGCTCAGATGCTCTCTGTCCCTCTCAAAGGTATTTTCCTTGTGTATTCCCTCAGTTTGGCACGTATAGAGTTTGCACCCTGGAAAAGGTTTACTTCTTTCCTCATGTTCAGAATGATAAGGGTAGTTTCTCATGGAACTGAGCAGTATTTAAGGGATTGGCACATTGATTTCAAATGTAAACACCTGTTGCTTCATATGGTGTATATCTGATATTGTTGGCTGTTATAAAAACTTTGTGGCTATGATTTTTCACCTTCTAATGCAGTAATAGAGTTACGTTCTCTATCTCTTGTCTCTTTTTTATTTACTAGGACAGCAGGAAATCATGCAGTAACTTCACTGGCTTTATTTTCCGAAGCAGTCTTGACAATTCATTATCATATTCGTGATTCAGCTCCATTTCCAGCACCTTTGTCAACAGCTTGTTCCAGGTTATTGCGATCTAAATTACGTTTTCCTCCATACACACTTAAGGCTATCTTGTTGCATGAGGGTTTTCTGCGTCCTGCATGATATATGGTCAGCACTCATCTAGCGATCTACAGGAATTGCCACCGATGTTATGTTCATTTAACAGTACTGACAGTGATCACTCAATTTGTGATTTTTTTTTGAAGGAAGACATGCAGAAAGAAATCTGAAAACAAATGATACGTCATCTTCTGACGGAGCCACTTGAATCAATGGGCCTTGAATATCAGCAGCCATTGAATTCGAGAAGAAATGTTTGCTTTTGTCTGTGTGAGAGATTTTGAACACTGGGGGAAGGGATTCAGTTGGCTGTGCAGCCTGCAGACACACCAGCGAGTTCACACCAGGGAGAGGCCGTTCATCTGCCACCATTGTGGGAGATGATTCATTCAGTTGTCCCACCTGCAGACACACCAGCAGGTTCACACCAGGGAGAGGCCGTTCTCCTGCTCTCTGTGTGGGCAGCGATTCATCGATGCATCCCACGTCCTGAAACACCAGCGGGTTCACCTGGGGGTGAGGCCGTTCACCTGCTCTGAGTGCAGGAAGGGATTTGTCGATTTCTACACCCTGCAGACTCACCAGCAGGTCCACATCGGAGAAGCGCCGTTGAGCTGCCTTGAGTGCGAGAAGAGCTTCAGTCATGTGGGCAACTTGTGGAGGCACCATCCGATCCACACCAGGGAGAGGCCGTTCACATGCTCTGTGTGCGGGAAGGCGTTCACTCAGACATCTACACTGTAATTTACCAAAGGGTCCATCTCATGGAGAGGGCGTTAATCTGCTCTCAGTGTGGAAAGGGCTTCACCCGCTCCTCCCACCTGCAGAGCCACCAGCGAGTTCTGGAATTTTTTGAGGATGTAACTCTGAAGATGGACAAGGGAGATCCAGTGGATGTAGTGTACCTGGACTTTCAGAAAGCCTTTGATAAAGTCCCACATAGGAGGTTAGTGAGCAAAATTAGGGCGCATGGTATTGGGGGCAAACTACTGACTTGGATTGAAAATTGGTTGGCTGACAGTAAACAAAGACTAGTGATAAACGGCTCCCTTTCAGAACGGCAGGCGATGACCAGTGGGCTACTGCAGGGATCAGTGCTGGGTCCGCAGCTTTTTACAATATATATTAATGATATAGAAGATGGTATTAATAGTCACATTAGCAAATTTGCTGATGTTATAAAGCTGGGTGGCAGGGTGAAATGTGAGGAGGATGTTAGGAGATTACAGGGTGACCTGGACAGGTTAGGTGAGTGGACAGATGCATGGCAGATGCAGTTTAATGTATGGTTATCCACTTTGGTGGCAAGAATAGGAAGGCAGATTACTACCTAAATGGAGTCAAGTTAGGTAAAGGGGCAGTACAAAGAAATCTGGGTGTTCTTGTACACCAGTCAATGAAGGCAAGCATCCAGGTACAGCAGGTACAAGAAAGCTAATAGCCTGCTGGCCTTCATAACAAGAGGGATTGAGTATAGAAGCAAAGAGTTTCTTCTGCAGCTGTACAGGGCCCTGGTGAGACCGCAACTGAAATATTGTATGCAGTTCTGGTCTCCAAATTTGAGGAAAGAGATTCTGCCTATTGAGGGAGTTCAGCGTAGGTTCACGAGGTCAATTCCTTGAATGGCAGGACTATCTTATGTTGAAAGATTGGAGCGACTGTGCTTGTATATCCTTGAGTTTAGAAGACCGAGAGGAGGTCTGATTGAGACATATAAGATTATTAAAGGATTGGACACTCTGGAGGCAGGAAACATGTTTCCGCTGATGGGTGAGTCCCGAACGAGAGGACGCAGCTTAAAAATAAGGGGGAGACCATTTAGGAAAGAGATGAGGAGAAACTTCTTCACCCAGAGAGTGGTGGGTGTGTGGAATGCTGTGGCCCAGAAGGCAGTGGAGGTCCAGTCTCTGGATTCGTTTAAGAAAGAGTTGGATAGAGCTCTCAAGGATAGTGGAATCAAGGGGTATGGAAATAAGGCAGGATCACGATACTGATTGAGGATGATTAGCCATGATCATAACGAATGATGGTGCAGGCTCAAAGGGCAGAGAGGCCTACTCCTGCACCTATTGTCTATTGAGTTCATGTGCCATGCAAGGGGATTGAAGGAGCGATGGCCGAGTGCCATTATCGACTGGACTATCAACCCAGTTCCGGGGATTCCCGGGGTTTGAATCCCGCCGAGGCAGTTGGTGGGATTGGAATTCGGTCAGAAATTTGGAGTTCTGAATCTAATAATGAAACCATTTTTGGGGGGAGAATCTGCCATCTAATTCACTAATGTCCCTTTTAGGAAAGGAAACTGCCATTGTGGGAAAGGGTTCACTCAGTCATCTCAACTGCATTCTTTATCCGGTCTGACCTACACCTGACTCTAGACCCACAGCAGCATGGTTGACTCTTGACTGCTCCACCCATGGCAAATGAGTGGGAGTAACTTAAATGGATATAGTGTGTGGGTTGAAATTGCTGAGTGAGGCAATTCTTCCTTTAGCTTAAGGCTGTACCAAGGATCCAATTATAAAGGGACAACTCAGCGCTGACCAACAGTAAAGGAAGTGGAGTTGGGAGGAGTGTGTGAGCTTTGAGCTGTTTTAAAAAAAAGCTTCTTTTCATACACTTTTTTTTTGCTGGGGAGATCTGAAGCTGTCACAAAGTTGGGTGGCAAGAAAGGTTACTTGAACTTAACCCCAGTCTCAGACTGTCAATGAAAGCTATGAGATCCAACAGGTTTTTGTTTTAAAGCTGCTCACTCCTTTCAACCTCTTGCACTAAGTTTCCAATATCATGCATCAGAAGGAGCAGTGAATGAGTAGCTAATATCGTTAGAAATTGTAAGTTTTTCATCTCTGCAGGTATTGCATCATTTCATCGACATTGTAACGTTTACTGGCAGCACCGGGAGGTGTGGGATGTATTCATGAGAAACAAAGTTAAAAATCATACAACACCAGTTTATAGTCCAACATGTTTATTTGGAAGCACTAACTTTCGGAACACTGCTCCTTCATCAGGTGTTTGTGGAGCAGGTTCACAGGAGAATTTGTAGCAAAAGATGGCAGTTTCATGCAACAGAAATGATATAGAACAAACTTAGATTGTTCTGAAGTCTTTCGTCTTTTAGAATGGGTTGCAGGTTTTGGTTCATTAATATGTAAATCCCAGAACTTGTTTGAAGACACATTCTCGAGACAACCTAAGGTCTGGATCCCAATCTTGATTGAGACTGGTTCTATTTCCAAAGTAGGAATTTATAAAATCTCACATAGACTGTATTTTGCTCAAAAAGCGCACAATGTATCTGCAAATATAATTCTGCAAATTCAAAATCACACAAAAGACTTATATGTAAGTGTGTGAGTGATAGAGTATCAGCCTGTCAGAGGGTGTATATGTGTGTGTGTCTGAGAGAGTGATCTGTGTGAATGTGAGCGTGTGTGAGAGTGTATGCTTTGTGTGGGTGTGAGAGAGCGTGACAGTGAAGTGGGGTTACCTGTCATGTGACATGAACCCAAGGTCCTGGTTGAGGCCATCCTCATGTGTTCTGAACTTGGCTTCCAGCGTCTGCTGGGCCACTAAAACTGAATAAGCAGTTACATAGCACACATTGGAGAGGGCAGGGTGGGATTTGTCTTTCGATTTGCAGAAGGTGAGAGGTTCTGGCTGCTGGAAACTAGGGAAAACACATGCTGGAGGACCTTCGGCTCAAAGAGATGCAGCTGGAAGCCAGGCTGCAGACACGTTGGGGGAATCATCAAACCCCCTACACTGTGAAAACAGGCCCTTTGGCCCAACAATGCACACTGACCCCCGTTAGAGCATCCCACCCAATAACCTCCACAGCTAATCCCTGAATTTAGAACGCCCAATCCACTCTAAGCTGCACATCTTGGGACCTTGGGAGGAAACCAGAGCACCCACAGATGGGAGGGGGAGGGTAGAAAAGTGCAAACTCCACACAATCAACCTGGGGGGTGGGATCGAACTCAAGTCCCTGGCACGGTGAGGCAGCGGCGCTAACCACTGAGCTGCTGCCGCGCCGCCTAGAGACTTGGATTGAAGGAATCGATTGGCTTCATTCCAGTCCTGGTGACACTCCAGCACGTTTGGGGAATTGAATTTACTTCCACAGAGTTTCCACGGTGCAGGGGTCATTGCGTCTCAGCAGCTTCAACGATCCAAAGAAGGGCTCGTCTACAGCGAGAACACTCGTCCACAGAGTTAAAGTTCTCTGCACAGTCAGAACCCTGGAACACTCCCACGCAGGATGCGTGTAATCACGGGGCTTCTCAAGACACGTTGATGTTTGAAATAACTTCCCCTCCTGGATTCAAACGCTGCTGATATTCAGGCCCTGAGTAAATTTCTTGTGCACGCCTGAACAGCAAATCCTCCTCTGCTAATACCTTGAGAAAACAGATCATTGCTGTCAGTGCAGGGCAGGAAATAGGATAAGAGAATTCTAGCTTGTACCGAAGAGACTTCCCTATCTCCTACCCGAAATCTCTGTCTCCCATTTCCTCCACCTTTCAATGGATTCCAACTCGAAATCATCCTTCCATCCTCCTGTTTTTGCCCAGTTCCCCTCACCGGAAAGCACCCACTCACGGTTCAGTTTATTAGTCACTTCTTGCCATTCCCAGTATATTGCCCACATCTTTATTTAGTTTTTAAAACAGAAAGGCAGTGATTTGCTGATGTCAGGATCTGATGGGAATTTCGCTCACGCTCCAGATTCTCTCTTGCGTCATTCACAAAAATCTGCACTGCACATGTGCAAAGAAGGAAATTCTGGGAGTGGGTGGGACGCATTCACCACCTCCCCATTCAATCAAGACCCAATCATGCCCACAGCGCCCCCTGTCTATTCTCTCTCGCTATCCCTCGCTTCACCCCTCTCACACACATGCCATCCTCTCCGTCCATTCTATCTCCATACCCTCTTCCCCCTGTCTAGTCCAGTCTCTCGTCCACCCTCTGCCTTCCTCCATCCAGTCCCTCTCCCCACACTCATTCTCTCTCTCCTCCCACTCTCTGCTCCCCTCCATTCTCTCTCTTCCCCCACCCTCTGCTCTCCATCCATTCCCTCTCTCTTTCCCCACCCTCTCCTAACATTCATTGTTGTTCTCTTTCTCCC
>NW_025213473.1:11195-21635 GCF_004010195.1 Chiloscyllium plagiosum | reverse complement strand
CCTTCAGCTCCCTTACTATAGCACTCCAGTATCTCTGGACCTTACAGCATGACCAATACCAGTGTGTGTGTGCCTATACTAATTTTACATTTGGGACACCCTGGTGATGTGCGTATCTTGAACTTAGCTAGCCTCTCTGGCACCACATAAGCCCTATGTAAAATCTTCAATTGCATGCCCTGTACTTTGTTACATATTGAAATTTTCCTTACATTTTCCCATATATCTTGCCATACTTCTAATGAAATATCCTATCCTAGCTCCCGATTCCACATCCTAGAGAGTCCCTCCACATCCCCTAAGGTGCGTCCCTTCTGTAAATGATACAACGTACTAACTGAAAGAGGACCTGAACACCAGAGTACTCTTTGTTCCACATTTGACCTGTAATGCTGAGCCAGGAGCGTGGTCTTCCTCTGTATATAATCCGTTGGCTGAAAGTCCCGGAAAAGGTCCCTATTAGACAATGCATATTTCTGACTTAGCTGGCTAAATGACATCAAGACCTAACCCTCGAATAAATCTCCCAGACAGAAGATTCCTTTATTCTCCCATGACTTAAAGCCAGAGTCCATTGCGCCAGGTTTAAATCCTTGGGCTGCTCCAGTGGGGTAATCAGTGAGGTCTTCAGCCAATTGCCCTTGTCTTGCCTCATTATCCTCCAGGCTTTCACTGGATTTAGAATGATTGTACTCTTACACTGCTCAGTCTCAGATTTCATCTTATCAATGAATTATAGATTAACTAGGGGACATCTCGACTGCAATGCTTCAACGTCAAGCAAAATCGACCCGGGTCCCCTCGTGCCCAGTCACACACATATGCTAAGAAAGCGCTTTTTTGATATCTCTTCAAGTCTATAAGGTCCACTCCTCCTCACCCTGTGAGAGCTGCAATTTGATAAACTTAATTAGGGGGCGGCTGCGACACCAAATAGAAGAACCTAACCAACCATTGAGCCTCAGTAATACTCATCTGGGAAGCAACAACAGGAGCATTCTCATGGGGTACAACAGGCGAGGAAGAACATTCATTTTAATCAGAGGTATTCGGCCTAACCATGATAATGGTAATCCCTCCCACCGCGGCAAATACTGCTTTATCCTCTCCAGTAATTGTACATAGTTAGCTTTATACAGCTGGTGGAAGGCAGTGGTAATAAAAATTCCCAAATACAGAAACCCTTTTGACGACCATCTAAACAGGAACTGCATTCCATCCTTCAGATCAGGCACCTCCACTAATTCTTCCCCTCCCCTATCGGCATGGCTTCTGATTTTGTAAAGTTGATCTTGCAGCCCGAAAAACTGCCAACTAAATTAATTGTTCGAATCAGTCGAGGAACGGACTCCTCCAGATTGGCCAAGAACAAAAGGACATCATCAGTATATAGGGTAATCTTACGTTCCCCCATTCCCACTCCTGGCGCCACTATTTCAGGGTCCCTCCTGATAGCCTCAGCTAATGGCTCAATTGCCAAGGTAAATAGCAGCGGTGAAAGAGGACACCCCTGTCGACTACCTCTCCCAGGTTTAAAGTTATCTGACTTAGTGCCGTTTGTGATGACTGCTGACTTAGGATCATTATACAACACCACCACCCATCTCGCAAAGATTGTCCCCAGACGAAAGCGCTTGAGGACCCCAATCAGGTATGGCCATTCTATCTGGTCAAATGCCTTTTCTGCATCTAGGGAGGGCACTGAACCCAGGATCAACCTTTTCTGGCATACCTGCACCATGTTCAGTACCCTCCTGATATTGTTGGAGGAGCTACGGCCCTTAACGAAACCCATCTGATCTTCTTTCACAATACAGAACAACACCTTTTTCAACCTCAGGGCCAGCGTCTTGGGTAGAATTTTAAAATCTACATTCAACAGTGAACTGGGTCTGTATGAAGCACATTCTTCGGGATCTTTCTCCTTCTTTAAAATGAGGGAGATATTAGCCTCCCTAAGAGAGGGCGGAAGATAATCCTGTGCATATGAATAGCTGTACATCCTCCGAGGTGGCTCCACCAACACATTTTTGAATTCCTTATAGAATTCACTTGGGAATCCATCTGACCCCAGTGCTTTGCCACCTTGGAGATGCTTTATTGCTTCCTGCACCTCCTGTATTGCCATAGGCCCATTCAACAGGAAACCCGTTCCGCGTTTATACTGGGGAGGTGCAGGATCTCAAAAAAGGCCTGCATTCTCGCTGCACTGTGTTCATCTCCCTCTGACTGATATAACTCTGCAAAGTATTCCCTACATCTAACATTAATCTTAGTTAACTCACGGGTAACTGTGCCAACCTTCTCTCTAACAGACATAATAGATTGGGAAGCATTTTTCTTTCTCGCCAGATATTTACGTGGCTTATCTCCAAATTCAAACAATCTTTGTTGAGCAAAGCAGACCTTTTCTTTCCCAGTGTGTGCAATGAGTTAGGAGCAGCCCGGAGAGCTGCAGCTTGACCAGTGAAGGCCTATTATAATACACTTCCTCAGCTATCTGCAGCTGGGTCTCCAACACCTGTTGTTGCTCCTTCCTCTGCATCCTTCTAGTCGTTAAATATAAAAAATAATCAGGCCTCATAAATATGCCTTAGTGGCCTCCTACAGTATTTCCGGATTACTGGCCGTACCCGAGTTGATATCCCAGAAGGCTCTGAACTCTTGTGATGTACTCAACAAATTTGCTATCCCTTAACAGGAATGGGTCCATGCACCAGTGCTGTGCATCCATTCCACCATTCTTGATTTTACCATCTAAATACACTGGCACATGGTCCGAGACAGCTATATTGTCAATTTCACAAGCCAATGTTCTGTCCAAGCAATCCAATGGCATTAAAAAGTGTCAGTTCCCATGTGGTACTTGTGTGGGTTGGAAGAGAAAGTAAAGTCTCTTCCATTAGGGTGGAGATGCCTCCACACATCCACTAATCCCAAATCCTCGCACATGCCCACCAACTTCTTAGATTGCGTGGGTGTACCTGCCTGGCCCCTTGGCATCCTGTCTACCACGGGATCCATTAGGTGATTAAAATCCTCTCCAATGACCATGCGGCGTACCCCAAGACTCATTAATTTAGCAACTGCATCAATTAGAATTTTAAGAGGGTGCACCGGGGGGACAATACACATTCAGGACGCCATACTCTTCTCCATGTATTAGAGCTTTAAGAATGACGGACAGTCCATGTTTGTCCTTAATTTGCTCAATTATCTGCAAAGGGAGGTTCCTTCTTACCAGTCTAGCCACTCCTATACACTTGGAGCTAAAAGAGGAGAAGAATACCCATGATAACCTCCTTGCTGCAGTTTCAGATGTTCCTTATCAGTTAAATGTGAACCCCTGCAGCAGCACGATGTCCACCTTTTCCTTCCTGAGGCTTGACAGCACCTTCTTTCTTTTTAGCTCCCTTTTACATTCCAGGTGCACCACCTGAACGAATCAGTAACCATGGCCATCCAGGGCAGCCTGTGGTTTCCCACGAGGAGGAAGCTTATATGAGGTGCAGTGAGCAACAAAGACATTAACTCTATAAAGTCTAAAAACTGCTCCTATTAAAAACTACGATAAATAAAAATCTAACCACCACATATACCTTAAGCAAACGTTCAAATAACCCCCAATTATGTAGAGATCTCTTATCCCTACCTCCCCAAACCCCACCATTGCCACCATCCTGGCTCCTTCCCACTGAGGCTGTGCCCCAAACGCCAGGCAATTCACATTCTGAGAGTTGAGAATGGTTACCCATCTCCCCACACCCCTTTCTCCATACATCTTAAGCACAGGTATAGCCACCCCCAATCCAAAAACAAAAGGACAGCAGTCAAAGAAAAGGCCCCACAACTGACCGATATACTAAGTAATTCCATTTTTTTGTCAAGGCAGTACGTATAAAGCCGATATCCACAAAAAAGGGGCAAAAAAGTAGCATTGTCTTTAATTATGTCCCTCCCACCTTCACCCCAACTCGATTTCTTTAATTCAGAGAATTCGCAAAGTCTTCGCCTTTTCTGCTGAATCAAAATTATATACCGTCCCTCCATGAGTGAAACGCAATTCGGTCAGGGACCTCAAGGAATATTGTATATTCAGATCCCTTAATTTTCTCTTAACTTCATCAAATGCCCTTTTCTTAATCCAGGCTCCGGAGAAGTCCTGAAAATATATTATTCTTGAGCCTTTGTGCATTAAAGCCTTTGGATCTCTTCCCAGTCTTCTTGCTGTTTCAATCACGAACTGTTTTTCTTAGTAATGCAGGAGGCGCACTTGGACCACGCGGGGCTGCGGGTCCGATCCAGACCTGCGCATTTCGATCCGGTGGGCCTGCGCCACACTCAATAAGCCCGACTCCAACTCCAGCCCCAGGAATCCAATAAGGTCTTCGCCTTCGTCACATTCCGGAAGACCCACGAGCTGTAGATTTTTCTTCTACTTTAGTTTTCCAGGTCGTCCACTTGCTCCTGAAGGACCCAAACCTGGTCTTCCAGCGTTTGGATCCTTCCTCCTGAGACCTCCGCCACGGTCTCGATGCCACAGTCCTCTCCTCCGCTGCCTATTCTCTTCGGGCCAACATTTGAATTTCCTGACCATGCTTTTCCAGCGTGGCAGATAGTGGTTCCACCGCTGCTTCAATCTTATCTCAGAGTTTGGCAAACTCCGAGAGTAACTGCTGCTGCCCCATTAAACCCAAAGGGTCTGCCCTGGGAGTTTGAGCAATGGCTCCAGGCGCAGCAATGGCTCCAGCAATGTGTCCAGGACAGCATTGGGAGATTGGGAAAGGGGAGGGATAGATATCTTGTTTGTTTTTATTTTTAAAATGCACTTGATTCTCACAAATAAAATCAACACGTACAAGTACAGCACATGCAGTATTCCTCATTGCAGCTTCGAGGTTTTGTGTCCTCTTCTTCCGCGTTGGCTCCAGCACATTCGGCTTCCTTCCCCCACCCCGCCTCCCCATCCCCGCCCTGAGCCGTTGAGGCTTCCATTGTTTATAAAATCAAGAGAGGACTGGATAGGTTAAATAGACAAGGTATTTTCTCTGGGAGTGTAGAACTATAGAGTAATAGGTTTAGGGTGAGGTGGCCCGGGGAGAGGGCGAGGAATTTAAAAGGAACCGAAGGGGCAATTCATGCAGTATATGGCGCGTGTAACGAAAGAGCTGCCAGAGGAAGTAGTAGATGCTGGTATAATTATGACCCATTTAAAAGGCATCTGGATCGGTTTATGAATAGGAAGGGTTTAGAGGATATGGGCCAAATGCTGGCAAATGAGACCAGATTCGGTGAGGATATCTGGTCAGCATAGACCAGTGGACCAAAGGACCTGTTTCTGTGCTGTATATGTAGATGACTCTGGATTGCCACGCCAGTCTGTTCAATTTCTCTCTGGTGTCATAGCATTGATGTCTCATTCCAAAACTCCCCACCCCTGTGGGGGCACGTTAACCATTTTGTGTCTGATTGGTTGCCAAGAAGTTGCATTGCAGGTTCATCCTGAATTTACACACTATATTTTTACTTCCAAAAATCAGACCTGCTCACTCTCAACAGTATCCCAATGTGTGGAAGATATTAATTTTCAGGTGGAAGTATCCAAAATTCAGAGAGGTGTCAGTTGTGACTGTTTTGCTCTTCTGTCCCTGTCAGATCCTGAATCAGCACTTTCAGGAGAATTAGAATGGAGTGAGAACAGAGGAAGAGAGAGAGAGAGAGAGGGATGGTGCTTTCAGTTTTGTGGAATAACAAATGAAAAGAATGTTCTGCAGAAAGTAAAATTGCTTGTTCTGAATTTCTACCCTGGACTGACAGTGATGACTTTTGTAATCTCTTTTTAGAGTATTTGATCTGAAGATGAAGTTTCAAAATCGATAGATGAAAGGCTTATGCCTGAACCATTGACTCTCCTGCTCCTCAGATGCTGCCTGACCTGCAGTTTTCGACTCTGATTCTCCAGCATTTGTGAGTCACCCAATCCATCAGGACTGCAACAATTTTCAACTGTGATCCAATTGGTTCCTGTTTCAGTACGTTTTCAGCATCAGTGGGACTGGACGAGAGACCATTCCGATGCAGCAACGCACTGAGTGTGGAGCCTGAAACAGTTATCTGGCCTGGAAAGAGGAATTCAAGGCAGGGAGGGGACATACAAGCGTTTGTGTGCAACTGTAGCTTCGGCCATGGAGAAACCATGGAAGTGTGGCGACTGTGGGAAAGGCTTCCGTGTCCCGTCTGCCCTGGAGACACATCGGCGCAGTCACACCAGGGAGAAGCCATTCTCCTGTCCTGAGTGTGGTAAAGCCTTCAGTGATTCCTCTGCCCTCCTGAGGCACCGGCGGGTGCACACAGGGGAGAGGCCCTTCAGCTGCCCTGAGTGCAGGAAGAGCTTCAGCAAGTTCCTCCGCCCAGCTGAGGCACTTGCGGGTTCACACAGGGGAGAGCCCCTTCACCTGCCTCGAGTGGGGGGAAGGGCGTTGCTGTCTCCTCCACTCTACTGACGCATCAGCGGGTCCACACTGGGGAGAGGCCGTTTGCCTGCCCCGAGTGAGGGCAGAGGTTCACAATGTCCTGCAGCTTGTACAAGCACCAGCGCAAGCACCAACGCTCCTAACAATCAGATTCTGCCGGTAACGCTGCTGAGGGTCACCCCCAGGACTGAACCTCCTGCCCTTTCTGACAGTGGGGGTAGTGGGAGAGTTGGTAGGCTTCTTTGTTTTCTACTGGGGGAGTAGGGGTGAAGGGGGTGGTGGCTCAGTGGTTAGCACTGCTGCCCCATAGCGCCAGGGACCCAGATTTAATTCCATCCTCAGGGTGTCTGTCTGTGTGGCGTTTGCATGTAATTCCCCCCTGTGTCTGCGTGGGTTTCCTCTGCGTGTTCCAGTGTCTTCCCAAAGTCCAAACGTGCGCATGTTTGGGCGAATTGGCCAAGCTAAATAGTCCCATAGTGTTCATGAATGTGTAGGTATGGTGTATTAGTTAGGGGTAAGTGCAGAGTGATAGGGTAGGAGAATGTGTCTGGGTGAGTTACTCTTCAAAGGGTCGCTCTGAACCTGTTGAGCAGAAGGGCCCGTTTCCACACTGTAGTGGCTCTATGTTTCTATGAACGTTGCTTTCAATGGGCGCTGCTGCTCATTGAGCCCAAGACCCGCACAAACCTACGACCACAAGACCATTGGAGCAGAAATTAGGATATTTTGACCCATCGAATCTGCTCCACCATTTGTTAGAGACAAAATAAAAAACTGCAGGTGCTGGAATCTAAAATAGACAAACAGGAGGCTGGGCACAACAAGACAGGCAGACCAGGAGGTGGAGAAGTCAGCACTTCAAATGTTAACCCTCAGGACTGAAGAAGGGTTCTACCCGAAACGTTGACATCTCCATCAGAAAGGACTTATCAGAATGTTGTTAGAACTAGAGGCCATAGGTTTAGAGTGAGAGGGGAAAGATTTAAAATGGACCTAAAGGGAAAACCTTTCATGCAGAGTGTGGTCCGTGTATGGAATAAGCTGCCAGAGGAAGTGGAGGAGGCTGGTAGAATTACAGAATTTAAAAGACATTTGGTTGGGGACATGAATAGAAAGGGTTAGAGGGATTTGGGCCAAGTGCTGGCAAATGGGACTAGATTAATTTAGAATATCTGGTCAGCGTGGACGAGTTGGACTGAAGGATCTGTTTCCGCGCTGTACCTCTCTATGACTACCGGTCCTGATGTAAGTTTAGAATTGAGGAACTTTGAATAATTCAATCTTGTTGAATTCACCTCCTGAAAGGTTTCAAATGAACCCCTCCAAGCGATATGAGTTAACTACGCCGAGTTGGATAAAGTATCCCATCAAGTTCAACATGAATGCAGAGTTGAAGAAGTTGAAGTCACACAACGCCAGTTTACAGTCCAACAGGTTTATTTGAAATCCCAAGCTTTGGGAGCTGATTTAGTGAGATATTCATCTGGATGTCCTTATGCCTGAAACATCGATTCTCCTGCGCCAAGGGTGCTGCCTGACCTGCGGTGCTTTTCCAGCACCACACTCTCAACTCTGATCTCCAGCATTTGCAGTCCTCACTTTTTCCAGGTTCATGTGGAAACTCAACACTGTCAGAGTTACAAAGAGGCGCCAGTCATCGAGTACTATAGCACAGAGACAGGCCCTTCAGCCCAAACTGGTCCATGCTGACCAAAATGTTTGTCAACACTAACCTCATTTCCCTGCACTTGGCCCATATCTTTCTGAAGCTTTCCTATCCATGTATTTGTTGAAAAGCCTTTTCAATGCTGTTAATGTACCTGCTTCAACCACTACCACTGGCAGCTGTTTCCCCAGGCGAACTACACTCTGTAAATATTTTGCCCCACATCTTTTCTTCCATCTTTCTCCTCTCACCATAAAAACGCGTCCTTGCTCTTGAAATCCTCCCCCGAGGGAAGAGACAGCTATCATTAAGCCAACCCTACCCCTCATGGTTTGAAAATATTGCCTCTGAACTTCCTCTGCTCCAGTGGAAAAACATCCCAGCCCATCCAGCCTAAATTTTAATTTGATAATAATGGCAGTGATGATTTTGGCTGTGTGTGTGTCAAGGATCTCTCATTTCTAAGCCAATGTTGTGCCTCTGAAGTTCACCTGATCTTAAAACGAATGGCACCCCATTCAATTAAAATGTCCATGTTTTCTGTGTAAAGTCGGTCCTGGTCAGGAAATAGGCAGTGGTGTCTTATATTACCGTAGACTTCTTGCGACCGGGTTCATGTGCTCTGTTTTGAGATGTATGAGTAAATCTTCAGAACAAAAGATTAATGCAACCTTTATTCATGTCTCATTATTAAAAACACTTTCTCCATTTACAGATGTGATTGAGAAACTTCTCCCAGTGAATCTTTGACTGATAACCGCATTTGTCAGGCTTTTGAAAGTCACTGCATCTCTGTCATAGCACAGGGGAGGGCTCTTTCAGACACAACGCGTCATGCAGAAAATTCTCTCACATTAGTCGAGCAAAGTAGACGTCTTTTTAAGACATTGTGAAACTTGAAAGGGTTCAGAAAAGGTTTGGAAGGATGTTGCCAGGGCTGCAAGGTTTGAGCTACAGGGAGAGGCTGAATACGCTGGTACTATTTTCCCTGAAGCTTTAGAGTCAGCCAGAAACATCTGTTGAATCAGGAAACATCTCTTCCTGCAGCAGCTTCAGACAGACTGCTTGCCAAAACCAAAACCAGGGGAAAAGATTGGGACAACTGCCCTTTCATTGCAGAAGTGTTTTAGAAAAAAAAAGTCAAACCCTTTTCCTGGATTGTTGCCTTAGCCAGTATCTGTTAACCATTAGCGAAAACCTTAATCCTAGAATAAATGGGAAGCCTTTTACAACCCCTCCTGAAAATAAACCAACAACGTAATCTTCTTAAATGAACAGCATGATCACAACAAAAAAGCACTTGAACTGAAACATTTGTAACAAACGGCTGTACAGTTAGCAGGACAAGAAAACAGGTTTTCAATTTCACCAATCAATTTAAATCAGCCCCATTGGCTACCAAAAATTTCTTAAATTTAAATCCTAAAGTTTTGACAACAGGACCAATCCTATCATAAAGAATTGGCGCTCTCAGTCATCTGTGTATTAGATGAAGCATCATTTAGAAAAACAGAGAAGGACAATCCTGACGGAGGAATCGGAGGAGGCATCCCCGACAGAAAATGGCGCAGAATATTCCGGAAGACACGTAACCTGGTTGTAATCTGAGAGATTAAATTCTATTTTGTGTTATCTGAGTGGGGCATGTATTGATTGGAACAGCATACCAGAAGAATCTTGATTTATTCCAGAATACTCAGTAGTTGGGACGGATTTATTCAGTTTGTTAGTAGTTTTGTTCATTTGTTCACCGTGAGAGTTGGTTAAATAAATTGCTGATTGTCGGTTGTAACTTTTAACACTACAGCAGGTTACACCACTTATCACACTGACTTTACAGATTGAAGGGCAACGTGCCACTCTTTGGACGTTTCAGTTTGAGATCTTGGTGAGTGGGAGGGTGGGTTCAGCCTTCGCTTTGTAACAGTATTGATGACATTCTCTTGCATGCAATGGAGTCAATATTAATCCCAGCCTCTTGGTGTGGTTGTGGGTGAATCATCTGAATTTGGCTCCAGACTCAGAAACCGCACAGAGAATCAACTGCTGAAACAATGATTTGCACTTTATTGCATGTCGCAACCACAAATAAAACCCCTCAAGTTCATTCAGCTCCACTCTCCAAACTTGGCTATCACCCAGTTGATGGCTGAATTTAACTGGGTTTCCACCGACGGTGCCCATCTCTGGAAGTTCCAGGGGTTTGATGCAGTATTATTCTTCTAAGTACTGCTGCTGCTGCATCATTCTGGAGTTGAATTTTGGTGGCGTTTCCTCAATTTCCAATCTGTGGTGTGACTT
>NW_025213473.1:5653-10744 GCF_004010195.1 Chiloscyllium plagiosum | reverse complement strand
GTTTCCTCAATTTCAAATCTGTGGTGTGACTTTTTTTTAAGACTCTAACATCACCTCACATTGCTGGAGACCTCAGGTCTGTAGCTTACCTTCTTATCCTTGTGGGTTAGCTGTCTGTTTGAAACAGCCTGTAATTAACCCCTCTATGTCAGGGCTTTCCTTCTACAGGCAGAATTAATTGTCCTTTTGTCACACCATTATTAAACAATATTATCTTGCCTGTCCCAAGAAACAACTTATTGTGTTGCCTCCTTCTTCCCATAGATGTTAACTAGCAGAAATTAAGCCATTTATCGTATTGAATCTGCTCTGCCATTCAATCATGGCTGATATTTTTCTTAACCCCATTCTCCCTGTCACCTTTGAGCCCCTTGATACTCAAGAATGAGTGAGTGGTGGAGCAGACTCAATGGGCTGAATGGCCTAATTTCACTTCCTGTGGTGTCACAGTTTCTCGTCGGCCCTTTCGTTTTTTGGTCCAGAAAGAGTTATTGTTGACTCGTGAAGTTTTGGAAGTTCTGGAGATTACAGGTGCACACCACTCTCCTCTCTGCCTCCTCCCAGAATAACGATTCCTCCTGAGATACTGGCAGTTCTTGAGATCCCTGGATATCCCGGAATACAAATCAGTGTGTCTGGAAGTCTCTGCTGCTACCCTGGAACAGAAGGATTATGGGGAGAAAATTCAGAAATCCGAAGAGCAAAGAGACTTGGGACTTCGAGCCAAGGATTCTCTCAAGGTCAACTTACAGGCTGAGTCAGTAGTTAGGAAGGCAAATGCAACAATTGCATTTATTTTCTCAGGACTTGAATATAAAAGCAGGGATGTACTTCTGAGGATCTTTCAGGTTCCAGTCAGGCCACAATTGGAGTACTGTACACAGTTTTGGTCTCCATATCTCAAGAAGGATGTACTGACCCTGGAACATGTTCAGAACAGGTTGATGAGAAAGATCCCAGGATTGAAAAGCTTAACATATGAAGATCATTTGAGGACTCTGGGTCTATACTCAATGGAGTTTAGAAGATGACAAGGGAACTAATCGAAACCTACAGCATACTGAACAGCTTAGACAGAGTGGATGTTGGGAAAATGTTTCCATTGGTAGGAGAAACGAGGACCCGAGGGCTCAGCCTTCAAGTAAAGGGAAGACCTTTTGGTCCGGAGATAAGGAGAACTTCTTCAGACAGAGAGTGGTGTATCTATGGAATTCACTGCCCCAGAAGGCTGTGAAGGCCAGATCGTTGAATATATTTAAGATTGGGATAACTAGGTTCTTGAGTATCAAGAGGATCAAAGGTAACGGAGAGAATGGGGTTGAGAAACTTATCAGCCATGATTGAATGGTGGAGCAGACTCAATGGGCTGAATGGCATAATTTCTGCTCCTATAATCTTATGATATGCTGATGTGTGGAGGGGTGAGAATGGGGGAAAAGAGATAAAGAGGGGAACACAATTAAAGTGAAGCTGGATACAGATACATAAGAAATACAAGAATTGTACGATAAATTTCAGACCACGTAGAAGCACTGGCATACAGAGGGATCTGGCCATATAGATCTACAAAAGTGGCAATACAGGCGGGTAAGGTGATCAAGAAGGCACATAGCACGTTTGCCTTGAGTGTAAGAGTTGGCGAGTTATGTTACAGCTATTTATTCCGGTCACATTCAGAATATTGCGTGCAGTTCTGGTCCCTACACTACCAGAAGGACATGGATGCTCTGGGAGAGTGTATAGAGAAGGTTCACTAGGACACTGCCTGGTCTGGAGGTCTCATTATGAGACGAGAATGGGATAAACCTGGATTATTTTCACTGTAAAGATGGGGCAGAGAGATGACCTCAACAAAATGATGAGACACACAGAATGACTGGACGGGGTGGAGTGGCTATACTAAATTCCCCCACCCCACCCACCCCCAGGGTGGAAATGTCAACTACAAGAGGGCACCGGTTCAAGGCGAGAGGGGTACAGTCTGGGGGAGAATTGAAAGGGAAGATTTTTCACACAGTTGGATGGTGGATGCCTGGAATGCACTGCCAGTGGATGTAGTGGCAAGAGGCACCTTAGCAACACTGAAGGTGTATCTGGATAGACACATGAAGGGGAGGTGAATACAGGGACAGAAACCATGCATTGGCAATAAATAGCAGGTCTAAGTTAGGATTAAGAATTGGCACAGGCTTGGGCGGGGAGGAGATGGGGGTAAAGTGAACTTTCAAAAAGCAGGGGATACCTGTATGCTGATGAAGGGGTGGGTGGAGGCTCACGTGGAGCATAAACACTGACAGAGGCCAATTGGATCGACTGTGCTGGAGACTCAATGGGACAGAGACTTATGTATCTATTTCAGATCTACCTGCACTTCAGCCGCTTCTGGACTGTTTCCGTAGGGAAGGTGCAATCCCAGGCTCAGAGAGTATCAGCCCCCACTGGAAGTAAAGTGGGTGAGAGAGCGGCCATTCAGCATAAAGGAACCCCTTACCCCTCCCACTTCACCCACTAAACAAGGTTCAAGATGAGACTCTCAGCAGCGGTAACAGCAGAGTCCAACCTGAATCCCTGCGCCATCTCACTTGTGAAGTTGCTGGTGTCTCCACAAGTTGCACGACTGGGTGAAGCCCTTCCCACACACTGGACAGGTGAACGGCCGCTCCTTGGTGTGGATGAGCTGGTATTTGCGCAGGGTGGAGGAATCGCACAAGTCATTGCTCCACACGGGACAAGTGAACGGCTTCTCCTCAGTGTGGACGCAGAAGCTGAGCAGCAGGTGATACGACTAAGTGTAGCCCTTCCCGCACACAGAGCAGGAAAACGGTTTCTCCCCGGTGTGCATCCGCTGATGCGGCAGCAGGTGGTGTGACTGAGTGAAGCCCTGCCCACACACGGGGCAGATGAACGGGTTCTTGCTGATGTGGACCCTCTGGTGGGCCAGGAGGTGGTGTAACTGAGTGAAGCCTTTCCTGCACTGAGTGCAGGTGAACAGCCGCTGCCCGGTGTGCAAACGCCAATAATCTCCAGCGCAAATGGCGAAGGAAAACCATTCCCACACTCCCCACATTTCCACGGTTTCTCCATGGTGCAGGTGCCCTCGTCTGTCTCAGACCATAACAAGCAGTTGAAAATTCACTCACACTTACAGCATGTGTGTGGTGTTACTGGTGAACCCTCTGATAATTGGAACACTCTCATTCAGTCTGTAAAGCTTGTTCCAGTCACTACTCTGGTGTGTGGGTATGTGAGACTCTGAGTTTCCAGTCACACTGACGTTTAAAACCTAACTAAGCAGACAGACCTTCTCCCCTTTGTTTTCAAGGCCATCAATATCCACGTCCTCGTGAAACAAGTGACTGTCAGACACTGATGTGACGTTTGGTCTGAGATTTCTGCCGCCAAATTCTTCTCTTGTAACATTCCTGTGAAGTGTTTGCAAAGGTCATCACAGTCAGTCCATGAGAGAAAATCTGAACGTAATTCTAGTTACTGTGGAACATTCTTTCCTCTCTTAATCCCAAAGATCTTTGTATCGATCTATATGTAACTGTAAACCAACAGGGTTATGGGGCAGACTGCATATCTCCACGAAGAGTTCACATGGACTCAAGTTGCTGAATGGACCTCTGTAGTGCAGTATTGACACTCTTACTGAAGATCTACAATATGCTGCAGTACGATATTACAAGCCCAGAAACAACTGCAAATCAGACAAGGGCCTTTCAGAAGTTGGACCATAAACTACTGAAGCTGCTGCTGCTCTTCCTCTCTCTCTCTCTGAATGAAGATTGATATTCACCCAGACTGCAACTTCCTTCCTCTGTCAAAATATTTGTGAACACAGCCGCTTTTTGAAGGATGGGATGTTTTCTGATCATCACAATTAAAGGGTGTCTTCTCCCTGATATGCAAAGGGACGGTCAGTCAGGGGAGGGCAGGGTCACGTCTTGTTGTTGTTGTGTGGAATCTGTGACAGGTGCATCAATTCATCCTAACTCCTGTAATCAGTGCTCTGACTGATGAAAGCAAGCATGCCGAAAGTCTTCTTCACTGCCCTGTCTACCCATGACTCCACTTTCTCGGAGCTATGAACCTGCACCCCTACATCTCTTGGTTTGAAATACTGCATATGAAACAGATTTGGTGCTTATCTCGACTCTAATTCGGTATTTTATACTGAATGCCATGACTGATGAAGGCCAGTGTGCCAAAAAAGTTCTACCTGTGACTTCACTTTCAGAGAACTGTGAACATGTACTCCAAGATCCCTCTGTTCTATTACACTCCTTAAGGTCCTACCATTCACCGTGAAATTCCTACCTTGATTTGACTATATAAAATGTAAGACCTCACACTTATCCATATTAAACTCCATTTGCCATTAACCTTAAACCTATGCCCTCTAATTTTGGACTCACCCACCCAAGGGAAAAGGCCTTGCCTATTTACCCTACCCATGCCGCTCATGATTTTATAAATGTCTTTAATGTCACCCCTCAGCCTCCAAAGCTCCAGGGAGAATAGCTCCAGTCTATTCAGCCTCTTCCTGTAGCTCAAACCCTCCAACCCTGGCAGCATCCTTGTAAATGTTTTCTGAACCCTTTCAAGTTTCACAACACCCTTCCTGTAGCAGAAAGCTCACAGTTGCATGCAGTATTGCAACAATGATGGAACCAATGTCCTCTCTGAAGAGGATTTTAAAACAATATTTATAACGACAACCAAATCAGGTTAGGTGGGCATGACTTTCCCATAGCAGTTTGTTTGGTTGTCCTTCATTAACCTATGCTTTATAACATATAAGAAAATATTTTGAGGGATGCCAGTGTTGCTAGCACGTCCAACATTTGCTCCCCATCCCTCATGGCCTTTGGACCGAGCAATTGGCTACATGCTAGAAGGCAGTTGAGAGTCAACCACATTGTTGTAGGTCTGGAGTCACATGATGTGAGCGTGTGCACGCGTGTGTAGGGTTGTGAGTGGTAGATTTCCCTCCCTAAAAGAACACTTTCACAACACTCTATAATGATTGGACAAAAATAACAGTTCTGGCAGCATCTAACAGGAGACGACAGTGTTACTGTTTTGAGT
>NW_025213473.1:1741-5285 GCF_004010195.1 Chiloscyllium plagiosum | reverse complement strand
GCAGCGATAAGTTTATATTCCAGATACATAAATTGATTTCAAACTGCATCGTGGCCATAGCAGCATCAATTTGAAACTCCAGATGTTAAATCCAGGAACAATTCCCAAATGCCACCAACTCCCTACAATCTCTAGCCTTCCCAACACTGACTGGTTTGTAATTGCCAGTTGTCTTCTTTTCCTCCTTACTATTTACTATTCAGTTCAGCCCATTGAGTTGACTCTGCCATTTATTCAGATCGCGATTATTCTGGGAAACATTTATTCCATTTTGCTGCCATTTCCCCATAATCCTCAATTCCCTTACTGGTTAAAAAAAATCTATCTCAGCCTTGAATGCACGTAACAACCCAGGCTCAACAGCCCTCTGTAGTATCAAGTTCCACAGATTTACTGCCCTCAGGAGAAATTCCTATCTGTCCTAAACATGCAATCTCTTATTTGGAGATTACTTCCTCTGGTCCCAGACTCACCCACTTTTCCACGTCTAGCCTGTCAAGTCGCCTCAGAATCTTGTAGGTGACAATAAGGTTACCTCTAATTCTTCTAACTTCTAATAAGCACAGGCCCAACCTATTCAGTTCTCCTCATAAGACATTTTTTTCATCCTGGTATCATCATGGCCATCCTTCTCTTGACTGCCTCCAATGCCAATATATCTTTCCTCAGGTAAAGGGTCCTAAACTGTTCGCAGTATTCAGTTGTGGCCTGACTAATGCCTTACATAGGTTCACTATAACCTCCCTACATTTCTACTCTATTGAAAAGGCCAACCTCCCATTTGCCTCCCTATTACTCACTGAAATTGGATGAAGAAATTCGTGGATGTGATTCCAAATCGCTCTATTCTAAAGCTTTCTCCATTTAATATTCAGTTCTTCACCTCCTGACAAACTGCATTACCTCATTTCCCCATCTACCAAGCTTTCGCTCATTTCCTTAACCTGTCTATATCCCTCTCCAGATATCTAATGTCATCCTCACCACCTGCTTTCACATCAACTATCTCTTCTGCAAATTTAGCAATAGTACCATCACTTTACTTATCTAAGTAATTCGTATATATATTGTAAATAATGCTGGCCCCAGCGCTGATCCCTGTGGTACACCACCAGTTACAAGTTGTCATCCTGAACATGCCCCTTACCACAACTGTGGTAGTTAGCCAATCCTCTATCCATGCTAACATACAGCCTCCCAACACCGTGGACTCTTTGCTTACTACTTCATGAGATGTGAATATCATTGGCTGTGCCAACAACTCTTCCCAAACTGACCTTGAAAAGGTGGTGCGGAACTGCCTCTTAAATTGCTTCACAAATATGGTGTGGACTGTAACAATGTTCAGGAGTGAGTTCCAGCATTTTGGTCAATAACAAAGAAACAATGTGATATATCTTGCAGTCGGAATGCTGTGTTCACACTTGTTTGTTCTTGGTGGTTGAGGTCATGACTTGGAAGGTGCTTTTGAAGAACCACCACTCATGCAATCAAGCCAGACTGATAGATTGTGGCCCGAGATTCTGCCATTTTGACTTCCCTCGTCAATCTACATTCTTTCCAGCGAAGTTTCAGTCTCAAACCGCCACACAATGCCATCTGTTACGGCTTAAAAGATAAGAATATACATGATTACCAACCGTATTTTAGGTTGTATAAATCTTTGCCTGCCAGAGTTATTTTCCAAAAGACTTTAATTAAACTGGGTGACTGCATGAAATGGTTTGTTGGTCAGACTATAATCATCATCCTCAAAGGAGACAATGCCAGTAATGCCATTGAACTCGTCTTTTTGTTTAAAAAGCACAAGTTCTTGATTTACTTTTACAACTTACTGGCATTCACACCTGCACATTTAATGTCAAACTCAGACAACATAAATGAAATTACACCATTAATTTTGTTTTACAACAATCCAACAGATTAATTAATAATACACAGTGAATACGAAGGCTGATTAATGTGAAATTAAATTTGACTGAAAATGTAAAATCGAGATGAGAGATAACAAATGGGGGAAGGGCAGAAGGCAAGAAATGCAGCATCATAGAAGGTGCTCCTCCAGGGAGTGTATTTTACCAACTACTACTGCTAAATATAAACAAACACTCTGACATGATCCTCCGGTTTTAATGTAAACCATACTCCCATACAGGAGGTACCATTTAAATAAGTTAATAGATACAAGCCTTGAGCAAGTCCAGCCTCCAGCCGGGCCCCCCGCTTCTTGGAGCTCGGAGAGGGGTTCCCACTCATTCATTCAACATGAGGCGGCTCAATTTATTGTAATGGGCACGGAGGGTACAGTGGTTGTGTCTCATGTTGAGGAGGAAGCTGTTTCCTCTCATTCAACAGAAGAGGACCTATCTAGTAGAGATTTTTTTTGTGGTGAAGCTGAAGTCTCCCATAGAGCCCTGAGGCTCAGGTTCAAATCCCACTGCTCCAGTGTGTGTTATAACATTACTGCCCAAGCCACGTGCCAATTGGCATAGGGATAAGAAAATTGGGGAAGGAAACACGTCAACCTGTTCAATGCTATCTCCAATCATTTCACTTCCTGTCCATTCGTACTCCAGTAAGCCCAGCCTCGTTTAACGAAGATTCTTTTTGAGAAGTTTAATCGGGCATTTTTGCACAAGTCAACTTAAGAAAGCCGTGATCCCTCGCAAGACTGCGCGGAAGACAACAATTGTAATTCTAGGAGGGGAGGCTAAATTATGAATTCACTAATAGCCTCCCCTAAGCAATGGTGCAGCCCAGGCCCATGCCTGGCTCTGTGGTGCAATTGGTCAGCGCGTTCGGCTGTTAACCGAAAGGTTGGTGGTTCGAGCCCACCCAGGGGTGGTGTGTTCGCTTGGCTTCGAAGCGGAACGCTTTTAATGGGGTCATGAAAATGTTCCCCAAACGGAATTCCTCTCCACAAAGGGTTTTCGGAATTGAATTCATGTCTAAAGTAAGGGACTGTGGATGTTGAGAAGCCGAGACAAAAAGAGAAACTCGGCAGGTTTGACAGTACCTGTCGGAGAAAACAGGATGTTGAAATGTTGTCTCTGATTCTCTTTCCACAGATGTTGCCTGACCTGCTGAGTTCCTCTGGCAATTTCTAGTTTTGTTTTTAACGGAAAGTTCATTTCATCTTTTGGGATGAAACACCTCGACTCGCCATGTGCAGATATTTAACCCTTTCGAATCATTGTGAAGTGATTGGATTCAAACAAACTCTGCGATGATTCACTCTTTCTCAGCTCCACAGGCAGACAGACCTGGGAAGTGAAGTTGTCAGTGTGGTTCTGTATTCGTGGGCCGAGTGGTTAATGCGATGGACTTGAAATCCATTGCGGTTTCCCCACGCAGGTGTGAGCCCTGCCGACTACAAAATGAGAAATGTCGTCGAAAAGAAAGGGAGCTTGCTCCCCGGCTTCTTCTTTAAGATTCAAATCAGTGGAGGGGGAAAAATATTTCACTCACATTGGGACTGGTGGGAATCTGCAACCCACTGCCTGTTCGGATGGTACAAGCAGATACCCGCAGAGCTTCGTTTGAG
>NW_025213473.1:0-557 GCF_004010195.1 Chiloscyllium plagiosum | reverse complement strand
CCTGTCCTCTAGTAACTGACTCTGGTCAGTGGCAATTGATTCTTCTGATCATTAATCTGCCCATTCCCACCGCTTCTTCTCCCATCATTAACAACAGCCCCAGGAAATCTCCAGTTCACCTTCTTTGCTCCAAATCAAACATTCCCAACCTTGGGAATGTCACTCCAAAATGGAAATTCCTCATCCCTGGAAATGAATCATGGCGTACAATTGGGAAGAGATCTTGGCAAAATATTCTCTGTTAGGAAATGGAAAACAGAAATCCCAGTCTCCAGCTTTGTGAATCTTTAGAAACTCTTTGGGAAGCGTATTCAGAGGAGAACGAAAGATGAACTATCCGACTGAGTAGAGACAGTCCAGACACCGTCCCCTTGTTGAAGAGGCCGGGAGATTGACTCTGATGCTCTCGGGACATGAACTGATCTGAGACATTGAAAGAATTGTCGTTCCTGCACATCAGGAATTCAAACACCTTCTCGCCTCCGAGCTAATGAGAGAACTCGGGAACAGGCAAAACACGGAATGGCTCGAAGGGCAACGGCCCCGGAGTAAGAAAG
>NW_025213472.1:32484-33418 GCF_004010195.1 Chiloscyllium plagiosum | reverse complement strand
TCTGGAGTTTAGAGGAAGGAGATTGATCTCTTAGAAACAGAAATTCAAGGTGGGTTTGACAGGCTAAATGTTAACAGATGTTTGAAAGGTCAAGAATTGAGGTAAAGGAATGATCATATTAGACTGGGTTGAGAAGAAATATCTGCATTCAGAGTTACTGAGTGTTTGCAGTTTTGTAGCTCAGAGGGTTCTGAATGTTGAATTGTTGAGTATATTCAAGACTGATATCAAGGGACTTTGGGAACATAGAACATAGAAGAATACAGCGCAGTACAGGCCCTTGGGCCCTCGATGTTGCGCCGATCCAAGGAAAAGGTTCATACTGTCTACCCTATCTAACCCCCTAATCATCTTGTACACCTCAATCAAGTCACCCCTAAACCTTCTTTTCTCTAGTGAAAACAGCCCCAAGTGCCTCAGTCTTTCCTCATACGATTTTCCTTTCATACCAGGCAACATCCTGGTAAACCTCCTCTGCACCCGTTCCAATGCCTCCACATCCTTCCTATAGTATGGCGACCAAAACTGCACACAATGTTCCAGATGCGGCCGTACCAGAGTCTTATACAACTGCATCATGACCTCAGGACTCCGGAACTCAATTCCTCTACCAATAAAAGCCAGTACGCCATATGCCTTCCTCACCGCACTATTTACCTGGGTGGCAACTTTCAGAGATCTGTGTACATGGACACCAAGATCCCTCCTCACCGCACTATTTACCTGGGTGGCAACTTTCAGAGATCTGTGTACATGGACACCAAGATCCCTCTGCTCATCCACACTACCAAGTATCCGACCATTAGCCCAGTACCCCATCTTTTTGTTATTCTTCCCAAAGTGAATCACCTCGCACTTAGCTACATTGAATTCCATCTGCCACCTTTCTGCCCAGCTCTGCAGCTTCTCTATATCCTGATGTAACCTGCCACAT
>NW_025213472.1:4449-27472 GCF_004010195.1 Chiloscyllium plagiosum | reverse complement strand
CACACTGGGATAGTGCACTTCTGTGTATCACACACTGGGATATTACCCTCCTGTACATCACACACTGTGATAGTGCCCTCCTGTATATCCCACACTGGGATAGTGCCCTCCTGTATATCCACTGGGATAATATAACCTTCCTGTATATCACACACTGGGATTGTGCCCTCCTGTATATCACACACTGGGATATAACCTTCCTGTTGATAGTGCCCTCCTGGATATCACACACTGGGATAGTGCCCTTCTGTATATCACACACTGGGATAGGGCCCTCCTGTACATCACACACTGGGATAGTACCCTCCTGTGTATCACAAACTGGGATATTACCCTCCTGTATATCACACACTGTGATAGTGCCCTCCTGTATATCACACACTGGGATAGTGCCCTTCTGTGTATCACACACTCTGATAGTGCCCTCCTGTATATCGCACACTAGGATAGTGCCCTCCTGTATATCACACACTGGGGTAGTACCCTTCTGGGTATCACACACTGGGATATTACCCTCCTGTACATCACACACTGTGATAGTGCCCTCCTGTATATTACACACTGGGATAGTACCCTCCTGTATATCACACACTGTGATAGTGCCCTCCTGTATATCACACACTGGGATATTACCCTCCTGTATATCACACACTGGGATAGAGCCCTCCTGTATATCACACACTGGGATAGTGCCCTTCTGTGTATCACACACTCTGATAGTGCCCTCCTGTATATCGCACACTAGGATAGTGCCCTCCTGTATATCACACACTGGGATAGTACCCTTCTGGGTATCACACACTGGTATATTACCCTCCTGTACATCACACACTGTGATAGTGCCCTCCTGTATATTACACACTGGGATAGTGCCCTCCTGTATATCGCACACTGTGATAGTGCTCTCCTGTATATCACACACTGGGATATTACCCTCCTGTATATCACACACTGTGATAGTACCCTCCTGTATATCACACATTGGGATGTAACTCTCCTGTATATCACACACTGTGATATTACCCACCTGTATATCAGACACTGGGACAGTGCCCTCCTGTATATCACACACTGGGATAGTGCCCTCCTATATATCGCACACTGTGATAGTGCCCTCCTGTATATCACACACTGGGATAGTGCCCTCCTGTATATCACACACTGGGATATTACCCTCCTTTATATCACAGACTGTGATAGTGCCCTCCTGTGCATCACACACTGGGATAGTGCCCTCCTGTATATCACACACTGTGATAGTGCGCTCCTGTATATCACACACTGTGATAGTGCCCTCCTGTGCATCACACACTGGGATAGTACCCTCCTGTATATCACACACTGTGATAGTGCGCTCCTGTATATCACACACTGTGATAGTGCCCTCCTGTGCATCACACACTGGGATAGTGCCCTCCTGTATATCACACACTAGGATATTATGTTCCTGTATATCACACACCGGGATATTACCCTCCTGTATGTCACACACTGTGATATAATGCTCCTGTATATCACACACTGTGATCGTGCCCTCCTGTATATCACACACTGTGATAGTGCCCTCCTGTATATCACACACTGCGATATTACCCTCCTGTGTAACTGGTATATAACCCTTCTGTATATCACATATTTGATATTACCCTCCTGAATATCACACACTGGGATATAACCCTCATGTACCTCCAGCACTGGGATAAAACCCTCCTGTATATTACACAATTGTATATAACCCTCCTGTGTATTACACAATTGTATGTAACCCTCCTGTATGTCACACACTTGGATAAATCGCTCCTGTATAACACACATTGGGATATAACCCTCCTATAATATCACACACTGGGATATAACCTTCCTGTG
This sequence comes from Chiloscyllium plagiosum, assembly GCF_004010195.1. NCBI lineage: Eukaryota > Metazoa > Chordata > Chondrichthyes > Orectolobiformes > Hemiscylliidae > Chiloscyllium > Chiloscyllium plagiosum. Next base: position 25,606 of record NW_025213472.1, on the reverse strand, counting down.
TATCACACACTGTGATATAACCCTCCTGTATATCACACACTATGATATAACCCTCCAGTATATCTCACACTGTGAGGAGAAAGTGAGGTCTGCAGATGCTGGAGATCAGAGCTGAAAATGTGTTGCTGGAACAGCGCAGCAGGTCAGGCAGCATCCAAGGAGCAGGGGAATCGATGTTTCAGGAAGAAGGGCTTATGCCCGAAACATTGATTCTCCTGTTCCCTGGATGCTGCCTGACCTGCTGCGTTATCTCACACTGTGATATTACCCTCCTATACATCACACATTGGGATATAACTATCCTGTGTATCTTTCACTGGGATATAATCCTCTGTGTATCACACACTGGGATATAACCTTCCTGTGGATCATACATTTGGAAATAACTATCCTACATATCACATACATTGGGATATAACTATCCTGTGTATCTTTCACTGGGATATAATCCTCTGTATCTCACACTGGGATATAACCCTGAAGCACTGGGATATAACCCTCACTGGGGTATAACACTGCTGTGTTTCACACACTGTGATCTCACCCTCCTGTATATCACACACTGGGACATAACCCCCCAGTATATCACACACTTGCATATAACCCTCCTGTATATCACACACTGTGGTATTACCCTCCTGTACATCACATATTGGGATATAACTATCCTGTGTATCTCTCACTGGGACATAACCCTCCTGTGGATCACACACTGTGATATAACCCTCCTGTATATCACACATTGGGATATAATCCTCCTGTATATCACACACTGGGATATAACCCTCCTGTATATCAAACATTGGGATATAATCCTCCTGTATATCACACACTGGGATATAACCTTCCTGTATATCACACACTGGGATTGTGCCCTCCTGTATATCACACACTGGGATAGTGCCCTCCTGTATATCACACACTCGGATATAACCCTCCTGTATATCACACACTGGGATATAACCTTCCTGGAGGTGGGCACTCTCCTGGGTACCAGCCGACAAGTTTGTTACTCAGGTCAGACCTTGTGGGTCTCCTTTGCTGTTTTGAGTCCACATTCCAGAGAGAGGGGGGCTTCACACACTGAGATAGTGCCCTCCTGTATATCACACACTGTGATATTATCCTCCTGTATATCACACACTGGGATAGTGCCCTCCTGTATATCACGCACTCGGATATAACCCTCCTGTATATCATACATTGGGATATAATCCTCCTGTATATCACACATTGGGATATAATCCTCCTGTATATCACACACAGGGATATAACTCTCCTGTGTATAACACACAGGGATATAACCCTCCAGTATATCACCTATGTGGATATAACCCTCCTGTATATCACAAGGGTGTAATATAGCTCTCCCCCCTCAAAGGGTACTGCTGCTCCAGTCAGTTCTCACTAAGCTCCCTTCCCTGGAGGGTCATACACTAAGCAGCCTGCAGGAGGTGCTGGTTCTCTCTGGAGCAGATGCCCCAACCCACGCTGTGTCCCTACTTCACCTACCGTCAGCGTTCTGCCCTTGAGTATAGGCTGCGAGGCGTCGTTTGCTGTCTCTGAATCCACTGAGGGAGGTGCCTACCCAGAACGTCTGGTTATAGAAACGGGCCTGAGGGGGTGGGAGTAGTGAGAGAAATGTGAGGTGCAATCCCAATCAGTCTCCACAGAAAACACTTACAGACAGACAGAGACAGCTCAATAAAACACACTCAGGGAGAGCTAGTCATTGAGGAAGATGAGAATGTAGCTCAGAGTTACATAGTCCCATTACAGAGAGAGTGGGGGCAGTGGTGAGGGGGAGGTGGCTTGAACCTGAGGGTCATCATGAGGGTCACCTGAGGGGCTGGAGGTGGAGTAAAAGGGTCCATCATGGCGATCCCAGCTGGAACTGAATCCACCCAGCTGACAGCGTCAACCCTTCATCAACAAAGATCATCCAACCGACTGAGCTAACCAGCTCCCAGTAACCATGGAGTTCCCACCTTCTCAAACTAACCCCATCACCTGAGGCATATGGTGACACTGGAGTTAAATTCCCCAACATCTCCAACCCAGTTCTATCTTGGTCTCCCTCTCCCTCTCTCCCTCTCCCTCTCTCCCTCCCTGTTTTCCTCCCACATTCTCTACCACCCAATTTATCTCCCTCCCCACCTCTGTCCTTCCCCCTCTCCCTTCTCCTCTCCCTTCCTCTCCCTCTCTCACTCCCTCTGTGCCTCCCTTCTTCCCTCTTAAATTTGCTCTCCACAGATTCCTCAAGTGCTTGGCCTCTCTACAACCCCAAACAACAACCTGCATTTATATGGCGCCTTTAATATTACCCATGGTTTCTCACAAGGACGTTGGCAGTCAAAGTTTGATAGTGAACCACACAAAGAGTTATTGCAGCAGGTGACCAAAAGCTTGGTGAAAGAGATAGGCTTTAGGATTGGGCCTTAAAGTAGCATAGAGAGGTAAAGAGGGAGAGGCTTTGGGCGGGAAGTACAGAACAGAGGAGTCAAGAATCCTCTATCAAGGCAGAAGTGCTGGAGGTTGGAAGGATAGAAAATGAGGGCATATTATATAAATGGAATATATTACCCTTGTGATATACAGTAACATACATTCCATATTATGGACTCAACATACACATAAGTTTGACACTTAATGGCTTTCCATATGCAGTTCAGCAATCTTATAACACTGAGGGGCTTTTCCCCCTCTCTCCCTCTCTCCCCCTCTCCCTCTCTTGTCCCCCCCTTCCCCTCCCTCTCTCTCCCTAACAAGAGAGCAGCGTCAGGTTTCTCTGGGTCCAGGAGATACCTGTGCTGGCCACTCATCACCCTGTTGTACACCCACGCTCCAGTGAGTGAACAAGGAGCTGGGATCAGGGGCTCTGAGATCTGTGGACAGTAACAACACAGCGTGTATCTCAAAAAGGGCGTGCTGAGGAAACTGGAGGGGCTTACAACACAGCCCAAGGTGCACAGGGTCAGTGCTAAAGATTGGGACCAAGTTTGAGTGCTGGGAGGGCCAGTACAGAAAAGATGGGACCAACAGCCCATCCCCACACCACAGCAATATGTCTAACAAGAGATGACAAAGCGAAGGGGAGAGACACACAGAAATGCTACAGGGTAAGGACAGGAAGGCAGAGGCCTGTCCTGGGCAGAAGAGTGGACAGTTCACACAGCCAGGAATTTCCAATCAAACAACTTCCAAAGTCAGCCAGACATAGGACTAACAAGCGAAGAGAACAGATCCCAATCCACAAGGACAGCACTGAGTTACCTCAAAGTCAGTGCTGTTGCAGACAACGTCAAAATCCAAGCAGACACGAGGTTCAATGAAAAAGATCCTCACAGGGCTGTGTAACAAATGAACACAACTTTAATCACTCAAGTCCCACTCTGAAATGAACTCCTCACTCCCATATACAATACTTCACTGTAACTGCCTCTGATACACTCAGTAATCACTGATATCACACACTGTGATATACCCCTCACTCCCATATAAACACCTCACTGTCACAGTCTCTGATACACTCTGTAATCACTGATATCACACACTGTGATATACCCCTCACTCCCATATAAACACCTCACTGTCACAGTCTCTGATGCACTCAGTAATCACTGATATCACACACTGTGATATACCCCTCACTCCCATGTAAACACCTCACTGTAACTGTCTCTGATACATTCTGTAATCACTGATATCCCACACTGTGGTATACCCCTCACTCCCATATAAACACCTCACTGTCACTGTCTCTGATGCACTCAGTAATCACTGATACTCCACACTGTGATATACCCCTCACTCCCATATAAACACCTCACTGTCACTGTCTCTGACACACTCTGTAATCATTGATATCCCACACTGTGATATATCCCTCACTCCCGTATAAACACCTCACTGTGACTGTCTCTGATACACTCAGTAATCACTGATATCCCACACTGTGATATACCCCTCACTCCCATATAAACACCTAACTGTCACTGTCTCTGATACACTCTGTAATCACTGATATCACACATAGATATACCCCTCACTCCCATATAAACACCTCACTGTCACTGTCTCTGATACACTCTGTAATCACTGATATTCCTCACTGTGGTATACACTCACTCCCATATAAACATCTCACTGTAACTGTCTCTGATACACTCTGTAATCACTGATATCCCACACTGTGATATAACCCTCACTCCCATATAAACACCTCACAGTCACTGTCTCTGATACACTCAGTAATCACTGATATCCCACACTGTGATATAACCCTCACTCCCATATAAACACCTCACTGAAACTGTCTCTGACACACTCTGTAATCACTGATGTTTCACACTGTGGTATACCCCACAATCCCATATTAAACACCTCACTGTAACTGTCTCTGACACACTCAGTAATCACTGATATCCCACACTGTGATATACCCCTCACTCCCATATACACACCTCACTGTCACTGTCTCTGATACACTCTGTAATCACTGATATCACACATGGATATACCCCTCACTCCCATATAAACACCTCACTGTCACTGTCTCTGATACACTCAGTAATCACTGATATTCCACACTGTGATATACCCCTCACTCTCATATTAAACACCTCACTGTCACTGTCTCTGACACACTGTGTAATCACTGATATCACACATGGATATACCCCTCACTCCCATATAAACACCTCACTGTCACTGTCTCTGATACACTCTGTAATCACTGATATCCCACACAGTGAAATATCCCTCGCTCTCATATTAAACACCTCACTGTAACTGTCTCTGATACACTCAGTAATCACTGATATCACACACTGTGAAATACCCCACACTCCCATATAAACACCTTACTGAAACTGTCCCTGATACACTCAGTAATCACTGATATCCCACACTGTGATATACCCCTCACTCCCATATAAACACCTCACTGTCACTGTCTCTGACACACTCTGTAATCATTGATATCCCACACTGTGATATACCCCTCACTCCCGTATAAACACCTCACTGTGACTGTCTCTGATACACTCAGTAATCACTGATATCCCACACTGTGGTATACCCCTCACTCCCATATAACACCTCACTGTCACTGTCTCTGACACACTCTGTAATCACTGATATCCCACACTGTGATATACCCCTCACTCCCATATAAACACCTCATTGTCACTGTCTCTGACACACTCTGTAATCACTGATATCCCACACTGTAATATACCCCTCACTCCCATATAAACATCTCACTGTGACTGTCTCTGTTACACTCAGTAATCACTGATATCCCACACTGTGGTATACCCCTCACTCCCATATTAAAGACATCACTGTCATTGTCTCTGACACACTCAGTCATCACTGATATCCCACTCTGTGGTATACCCCTCACTCCCATATAAACACCTCACTGTCACTGTCTCTGATACACTCTGTAATCACTGATACTCCACACTGTGGTATACCCCTCACTCCCATATAAACACCTCACTGTCACTGTCTCTTATCTCCCATTAACACCCAGTAACAGCCAGAGAGGCATGGTGACTCTGTAACTAAGGAATATCTCCCATTAACACCCAGTAACAGCCAGAGAGGCATGGTGACTCTGTAACTAAGGAATATCTCCCATTAACACCCAGTAACAGCCAGAGAGGCATGGTGACTCTGTAACTAAGGAATATCTCCCATTAACACCCAGTAACAGCCAGAGAGGCATGGTGACTCTGTAACTAAGGAATATCTCCCATTAACACCCAGTAACAGCCAGAGAGGCATGGTGACTCTGTAACTAAGGAATATCTCCCATTAACACCCAGTAACAGCCAGAGAGGCATGGTGACTCTGTAACTAAGGAATATCTCCCATTAACACCCAGTAACAGCCAGAGAGGCATGGTGACTCTGTAACTAAGGAATATCTCCCATTAACACCCAGTAACAGCCAGAGAGGCATGGTGACTCTGTAACTAAGGAATATCTCCCATTAACACCCAGTAACAGCCAGAGAGGCATGGTGACTCTGTAACTAAGGAATATCTCCCATTAACACCCAGTAACAGCCAGAGAGGCATGGTGACTCTGTAACTAAGGAATATCTCCCATTAACACCCAGTAACAGCCAGAGAGGCATGGTGACTCTGTAACTAAGGAATATCTCCCATTAACACCCAGTAACAGCCAGAGAGGCATGGTGACTCTGTAACTAAGGAATATCTCCCATTAACACCCAGTAACAGCCAGAGAGGCATGGTGACTCTGTAACTAAGGAATATCTCCCATTAACACCCAGTAACAGCCAGAGAGGCATGGTGACTCTGTAACTAAGGAATATCTCCCATTAACACCCAGTAACAGCCAGAGAGGCATGGTGACTCTGTAACTAAGGAATATCTCCCATTAACACCCAGTAACAGCCAGAGAGGCATGGTGACTCTGTAACTAAGGAATATCTCCCATTAACACCCAGTAACAGCCAGAGAGGCATGGTGACTCTGTAACTAAGGAATATCTCCCATTAACACCCAGTAACAGCCAGAGAGGCATGGTGACTCTGTAACTAAGGAATATCTCCCATTAACACCCAGTAACAGCCAGAGAGGCATGGTGACTCTGTAACTAAGGAATATCTCCCATTAACACCCAGTAACAGCCAGAGAGGCATGGTGACTCTGTAACTAAGGAATATCTCCCATTAACACCCAGTAACAGCCAGAGAGGCATGGTGACTCTGTAACTAAGGAATATCTCCCATTAACACCCAGTAACAGCCAGAGAGGCATGGTGACTCTGTAACTAAGGAATATCTCCCATTAACACCCAGTAACAGCCAGAGAGGCATGGTGACTCTGTAACTAAGGAATATCTCCCATTAACACCCAGTAACAGCCAGAGAGGCATGGTGACTCTGTAACTAAGGAATATCTCCCATTAACACCCAGTAACAGCCAGAGAGGCATGGTGACTCTGTAACTAAGGAATATCTCCCATTAACACCCAGTAACAGCCAGAGAGGCATGGTGACTCTGTAACTAAGGAATATCTCCCATTAACACCCAGTAACAGCCAGAGAGGCATGGTGACTCTGTAACTAAGGAATATCTCCCATTAACACCCAGTAACAGCCAGAGAGGCATGGTGACTCTGTAACTAAGGAATATCTCCCATTAACACCCAGTAACAGCCAGAGAGGCATGGTGACTCTGTAACTAAGGAATATCTCCCATTAACACCCAGTAACAGCCAGAGAGGCATGGTGACTCTGTAACTAAGGAATATCTCCCATTAACACCCAGTAACAGCCAGAGAGGCATGGTGACTCTGTAACTAAGGAATATCTCCCATTAACACCCAGTAACAGCCAGAGAGGCATGGTGACTCTGTAACTAAGGAATATCTCCCATTAACACCCAGTAACAGCCAGAGAGGCATGGTGACTCTGTAACTAAGGAATATCTCCCATTAACACCCAGTAACAGCCAGAGAGGCATGGTGACTCTGTAACTAAGGAATATCTCCCATTAACACCCAGTAACAGCCAGAGAGGCATGGTGACTCTGTAACTAAGGAATATCTCCCATTAACACCCAGTAACAGCCAGAGAGGCATGGTGACTCTGTAACTAAGGAATATCTCCCATTAACACCCAGTAACAGCCAGAGAGGCATGGTGACTCTGTAACTAAGGAATATCTCCCATTAACACCCAGTAACAGCCAGAGAGGCATGGTGACTCTGTAACTAAGGAATATCTCCCATTAACACCCAGTAACAGCCAGAGAGGCATGGTGACTCTGTAACTAAGGAATATCTCCCATTAACACCCAGTAACAGCCAGAGAGGCATGGTGACTCTGTAACTAAGGAATATCTCCCATTAACACCCAGTAACAGCCAGAGAGGCATGGTGACTCTGTAACTAAGGAATATCTCCCATTAACACCCAGTAACAGCCAGAGAGGCATGGTGACTCTGTAACTAAGGAATATCTCCCATTAACACCCAGTAACAGCCAGAGAGGCATGGTGACTCTGTAACTAAGGAATATCTCCCATTAACACCCAGTAACAGCCAGAGAGGCATGGTGACTCTGTAACTAAGGAATATCTCCCATTAACACCCAGTAACAGCCAGAGAGGCATGGTGACTCTGTAACTAAGGAATATCTCCCATTAACACCCAGTAACAGCCAGAGAGGCATGGTGACTCTGTAACTAAGGAATATCTCCCATTAACACCCAGTAACAGCCAGAGAGGCATGGTGACTCTGTAACTAAGGAATATCTCCCATTAACACCCAGTAACAGCCAGAGAGGCATGGTGACTCTGTAACTAAGGAATATCTCCCATTAACACCCAGTAACAGCCAGAGAGGCATGGTGACTCTGTAACTAAGGAATATCTCCCATTAACACCCAGTAACAGCCAGAGAGGCATGGTGACTCTGTAACTAAGGAATATCTCCCATTAACACCCAGTAACAGCCAGAGAGGCATGGTGACTCTGTAACTAAGGAATATCTCCCATTAACACCCAGTAACAGCCAGAGAGGCATGGTGACTCTGTAACTAAGGAATATCTCCCATTAACACCCAGTAACAGCCAGAGAGGCATGGTGACTCTGTAACTAAGGAATATCTCCCATTAACACCCAGTAACAGCCAGAGAGGCATGGTGACTCTGTAACTAAGGAATATCTCCCATTAACACCCAGTAACAGCCAGAGAGGCATGGTGACTCTGTAACTAAGGAATATCTCCCATTAACACCCAGTAACAGCCAGAGAGGCATGGTGACTCTGTAACTAAGGAATATCTCCCATTAACACCCAGTAACAGCCAGAGAGGCATGGTGACTCTGTAACTAAGGAATATCTCCCATTAACACCCAGTAACAGCCAGAGAGGCATGGTGACTCTGTAACTAAGGAATATCTCCCATTAACACCCAGTAACAGCCAGAGAGGCATGGTGACTCTGTAACTAAGGAATATCTCCCATTAACACCCAGTAACAGCCAGAGAGGCATGGTGACTCTGTAACTAAGGAATATCTCCCATTAACACCCAGTAACAGCCAGAGAGACATGGTGACTCTGTAACTAAGGCATATCTCCCATTAACACCCAGTAACAGCCAGAGAGGCATGGTGACTCTGTAACTAAGGAATATCTCCCATTAACACCCAGTAACAGCCAGAGACATGGTGACTCTGTAACTAAGGAATATCTCCCATTAACACCCAGCAATCATTCAATTCACTTCATTCACTCAGCACTGGCTCACACACTGGGCACTGGGAAGTCAGGGGCTCATTCACTGGGCACCAGGTCAGTCACTGCGCATTGGCTCAGAAACTGGGCTCTGGGTCAGTCACTGGGCACTGGGATAGCCACTGGGCTCTGGGTTAGTCACTGGGCACTGGATTAGTGATTGTGAATTGGACACTGGGTCAGCCAGTGGGCACTGGGTCAGTTACTGGGCTTTGGGTCAGTCTGTGAACACTGGGACGTCAGTGAGTCACTCACTAGGCAATGGGAGGTCAGTGGGTCAGTTACGGGCACTAAGTCATTCACTGGGCACTGAAAGGTCAGTGGGTCACTGACTGTGCACTGGGAGGTCAGTGGTCAGTTACGGGCACTAGGTCACTCACTGGGCACTGAGAGGTCAGTGGGTCACTGACTGTGCACTGGGAGGTCAGTGGGTCAGTTACGGGCACTAGGTCACTCACTGGGCATTGAGAGGTCAGTGGGTCACAGACTGTGCACAGGGAGGTCAGTGGATCAGTTACAGGCACTAGGTCACTCACTGGGCACTGGGAGGTCAGTGGGTCAGTTGGGGCACTAGGTCACTCACTGGGCACTGAGAGGTCAGTGGGTCAGCTACGGTCACTAGGTCACTCACTGGACACTGGGAGGTCAGTGGGTCAGCTACAGGTACTAGATCACTCACTGGACACTGGGAGGTCAGTGGGTCAGTTAGGGGCATTAGGTCACGCACTGCGCACTGGGAGGTCAGTGGATCAGTTATGGGCACTGGGAGGTCAGTGGATCAGTTATGGGCACTGGGAGGTCAGTGGGTCAGTTACGGTTACTAGGTCACTCACTGCGCACTGGGAGGTCAGTGGATCAGTTATGGGCACTCGGTCACTCACTGGGCACTGGGAGGTCAGTGGATCAGTTACAGGCACTAGGTCACTCACTGGGCACTGAGAGGTCAGTGGATCAGTTACGGGCACTAGGTCACACACTGGGCACAGGGAGGTCAGTGGATCAGTTATGGGCACTAGGTCACTCACTGGGCACTGGGAGGTCAGTGGATCAGTTATGGGCACTGGGAGGTCAGTGGGTCAGTTACAGGCACTAGGTCACTCACTGGGCACTGGGAGGTCAATGGGTCACTCACTGGGCACTGGGAGGTCAGTGGATCAGTGACAGGCACTAGGTCACTCACTGGGCACAGGGAGGTCAGTGGGTCACGCACTGGACACTGGGAGGTCAGTGGGTCACGCACTGGACACTGGGAGGTCTCTGGTAAAACCCCACAGCATAAGGCTATCGCTGGCTGGACCACGTTTTATTACCCAATACTAATTACCGAGGGGACAGTCCAGAGTGAGCCATGTTGCTGAGAGCCTGGAGTCACGTGTAGACCAGAGCAGGTAAGGAGGGGGCAGCTCTCCGCGCCCTCCTCCTCCAATTCCCTGAAGGACATTATGACCCAATGGATTTTGACAACAATCAATTGTGATTACCTGGTAGTGTCTGTACCTCTGGCTCAGGAGGTCCTCACTGCTTGAATTCTCCACACCTGAGAAGAGAGGAATTAGACCTTACGGTTACCGGGAGGTTTTGGGGGGGTTCGGCAACTCTCCTTTTCCTGAAATTTACCCCCTACGCAACTCCCCACCGAGGCGCTGACCCTATGTCCAGTTGGGGTGATCAGACTGGCACTGGGCACGGAGTGGGTGGGTGGTGGGGGGGAGGGGGGGGGGGAGTCTGCCTCCTTGGACAGAGAATACGCCGACCCCAACATATCTTGCTCACTACCCACCCCCGACGTCAAACATTAACCACACTCCCCACTTTCACACTGAGAGCCCTGCAGGAGGGAGGGAGAGGGAGATAGAGAGAGGGATAGAGAGAGAAGGAGAGAGACAGAGGGAGGGAAACAGAATGGGGGAGAGGGACACAGCAAAGAGGGAGTGAGAGAAAGAGAGCGAGGGACGGAGTTTGAGGGGGAGAGGAATAGAGAGTGGGAGGGGAGTGAAGTGTGAGAGATAGGGACATAGAAAGAGAGACAGAGTGAGAAACAGGGACAGAGAGAGAGAGAGACAGAGTGTGAGAGATAGGGACAGAGAGTGAGAGAGAGAGACAGAGTGTGAGAGATAGGGACATAGAAAGAGAGACAGAGTGAGAAACAGGGACAGAGAGAGAGAGAGACAGAGTGTGAGAGATAGGGACAGAGAGTGAGAGAGAGAGACAGAGTGTGAGAGATAGGGACATAGAAAGAGAGACAGAGTGAGAAACAGGGACAGAGAGAGAGAGAGACAGAGTGTGAGAGATAGGGACAGAGAGTGAGAGAGAGAGACAGAGTGTGAGAGATAGGGACATAGAAAGAGAGACAGAGTGAGAAACAGGGACAGAGAGAGAGAGAGACAGAGTGTGAGAGATAGGGACAGAGAGTGAGAGAGAGAGACAGAGTGTGAGAGATAGGGACATAGAAAGAGAGACAGAGTGAGAAACAGGGACAGAGAGAGAGAGAGACAGAGTGTGAGAGATAGGGACAGAGAGTGAGAGAGAGAGACAGAGTGTGAGAGATAGGGACATAGAAAGAGAGACAGAGTGAGAAACAGGGACAGAGAGAGAGAGAGACAGAGTGTGAGAGATAGGGACAGAGAGTGAGAGAGAGAGACAGAGTGTGAGAGATAGGGACATAGAAAGAGAGACAGAGTGAGAAACAGGGACAGAGAGAGAGAGAGACAGAGTGTGAGAGATAGGGACAGAGAGTGAGAGAGAGAGACAGAGTGTGAGAGATAGGGACATAGAAAGAGAGACAGAGTGAGAAACAGGGACAGAGAGAGAGAGAGACAGAGTGTGAGAGATAGGGACAGAGAGTGAGAGAGAGAGACAGAGTGTGAGAGATAGGGACATAGAAAGAGAGACAGAGTGAGAAACAGGGACAGAGAGAGAGAGAGACAGAGTGTGAGAGATAGGGACAGAGAGTGAGAGAGAGAGACAGAGTGTGAGAGATAGGGACATAGAAAGAGAGACAGAGTGAGAAACAGGGACAGAGAGAGAGAGAGACAGAGTGTGAGAGATAGGGACAGAGAGTGAGAGAGAGAGACAGAGTGTGAGAGATAGGGACATAGAAAGAGAGACAGAGTGAGAAACAGGGACAGAGAGAGAGAGAGACAGAGTGTGAGAGATAGGGACAGAGAGTGAGAGAGAGAGACAGAGTGTGAGAGATAGGGACATAGAAAGAGAGACAGAGTGAGAAACAGGGACAGAGAGAGAGAGAGACAGAGTGTGAGAGATAGGGACAGAGAGTGAGAGAGAGAGACAGAGTGTGAGAGATAGGGACATAGAAAGAGAGACAGAGTGAGAAACAGGGACAGAGAGAGAGAGAGACAGAGTGTGAGAGATAGGGACAGAGAGTGAGAGAGAGAGACAGAGTGTGAGAGATAGGGACATAGAAAGAGAGACAGAGTGAGAAACAGGGACAGAGAGAGAGAGAGACAGAGTGTGAGAGATAGGGACAGAGAGTGAGAGAGAGAGACAGAGTGTGAGAGATAGGGACATAGAAAGAGAGACAGAGTGAGAAACAGGGACAGAGAGAGAGAGAGACAGAGTGTGAGAGATAGGGACAGAGAGTGAGAGAGAGAGACAGAGTGTGAGAGATAGGGACATAGAAAGAGAGACAGAGTGAGAAACAGGGACAGAGAGAGAGAGAGACAGAGTGTGAGAGATAGGGACAGAGAGTGAGAGAGAGAGACAGAGTGTGAGAGATAGGGACATAGAAAGAGAGACAGAGTGAGAAACAGGGACAGAGAGAGAGAGAGACAGAGTGTGAGAGATAGGGACAGAGAGTGAGAGAGAGAGACAGAGTGTGAGAGATAGGGACATAGAAAGAGAGACAGAGTGAGAAACAGGGACAGAGAGAGAGAGAGACAGAGTGTGAGAGATAGGGACAGAGAGTGAGAGAGAGAGACAGAGTGTGAGAGATAGGGACATAGAAAGAGAGACAGAGTGAGAAACAGGGACAGAGAGAGAGAGAGACAGAGTGTGAGAGATAGGGACAGAGAGTGAGAGAGAGAGACAGAGTGTGAGAGATAGGGACATAGAAAGAGAGACAGAGTGAGAAACAGGGACAGAGAGAGAGAGAGACAGAGTGTGAGAGATAGGGACAGAGAGTGAGAGAGAGAGACAGAGTGTGAGAGATAGGGACATAGAAAGAGAGACAGAGTGAGAAACAGGGACAGAGAGAGAGAGAGACAGAGTGTGAGAGATAGGGACAGAGAGTGAGAGAGAGAGACAGAGTGTGAGAGATAGGGACATAGAAAGAGAGACAGAGTGAGAAACAGGGACAGAGAGAGAGAGAGACAGAGTGTGAGAGATAGGGACAGAGAGTGAGAGAGAGAGACAGAGTGTGAGAGATAGGGACATAGAAAGAGAGACAGAGTGAGAAACAGGGACAGAGAGAGAGAGAGACAGAGTGTGAGAGATAGGGACAGAGAGTGAGAGAGAGAGACAGAGTGTGAGAGATAGGGACATAGAAAGAGAGACAGAGTGAGAAACAGGGACAGAGAGAGAGAGAGACAGAGTGTGAGAGATAGGGACAGAGAGTGAGAGAGAGAGACAGAGTGTGAGAGATAGGGACATAGAAAGAGAGACAGAGTGAGAAACAGGGACAGAGAGAGAGAGAGACAGAGTGTGAGAGATAGGGACAGAGAGTGAGAGAGAGAGACAGAGTGTGAGAGATAGGGACATAGAAAGAGAGACAGAGTGAGAAACAGGGACAGAGAGAGAGAGAGACAGAGTGTGAGAGATAGGGACAGAGAGTGAGAGAGAGAGACAGAGTGTGAGAGATAGGGACATAGAAAGAGAGACAGAGTGAGAAACAGGGACAGAGAGAGAGAGAGACAGAGTGTGAGAGATAGGGACAGAGAGTGAGAGAGAGAGACAGAGTGTGAGAGATAGGGACATAGAAAGAGAGACAGAGTGAGAAACAGGGACAGAGAGAGAGAGAGACAGAGTGTGAGAGATAGGGACAGAGAGTGAGAGAGAGAGACAGAGTGTGAGAGATAGGGACATAGAAAGAGAGACAGAGTGAGAAACAGGGACAGAGAGAGAGAGAGACAGAGTGTGAGAGATAGGGACAGAGAGTGAGAGAGAGAGACAGAGTGTGAGAGATAGGGACATAGAAAGAGAGACAGAGTGAGAAACAGGGACAGAGAGAGAGAGAGACAGAGTGTGAGAGATAGGGACAGAGAGTGAGAGAGAGAGACAGAGTGTGAGAGATAGGGACATAGAAAGAGAGACAGAGTGAGAAACAGGGACAGAGAGAGAGAGAGACAGAGTGTGAGAGATAGGGACAGAGAGTGAGAGAGAGAGACAGAGTGTGAGAGATAGGGACATAGAAAGAGAGACAGAGTGAGAAACAGGGACAGAGAGAGAGAGAGACAGAGTGTGAGAGATAGGGACAGAGAGTGAGAGAGAGAGACAGAGTGTGAGAGATAGGGACATAGAAAGAGAGACAGAGTGAGAAACAGGGACAGAGAGAGAGAGAGACAGAGTGTGAGAGATAGGGACAGAGAGTGAGAGAGAGAGACAGAGTGTGAGAGATAGGGACATAGAAAGAGAGACAGAGTGAGAAACAGGGACAGAGAGAGAGAGAGACAGAGTGTGAGAGATAGGGACAGAGAGTGAGAGAGAGAGACAGAGTGTGAGAGATAGGGACATAGAAAGAGAGACAGAGTGAGAAACAGGGACAGAGAGAGAGAGAGACAGAGTGTGAGAGATAGGGACAGAGAGTGAGAGAGAGAGACAGAGTGTGAGAGATAGGGACATAGAAAGAGAGACAGAGTGAGAAACAGGGACAGAGAGAGAGAGAGACAGAGTGTGAGAGATAGGGACAGAGAGTGAGAGAGAGAGACAGAGTGTGAGAGATAGGGACATAGAAAGAGAGACAGAGTGAGAAACAGGGACAGAGAGAGAGAGAGACAGAGTGTGAGAGATAGGGACAGAGAGTGAGAGAGAGAGACAGAGTGTGAGAGATAGGGACATAGAAAGAGAGACAGAGTGAGAAACAGGGACAGAGAGAGAGAGAGACAGAGTGTGAGAGATAGGGACAGAGAGTGAGAGAGAGAGACAGAGTGTGAGAGATAGGGACATAGAAAGAGAGACAGAGTGAGAAACAGGGACAGAGAGAGAGAGAGACAGAGTGTGAGAGATAGGGACAGAGAGTGAGAGAGAGAGACAGAGTGTGAGAGATAGGGACATAGAAAGAGAGACAGAGTGAGAAACAGGGACAGAGAGAGAGAGAGACAGAGTGTGAGAGATAGGGACAGAGAGTGAGAGAGAGAGACAGAGTGTGAGAGATAGGGACATAGAAAGAGAGACAGAGTGAGAAACAGGGACAGAGAGAGAGAGAGACAGAGTGTGAGAGATAGGGACAGAGAGTGAGAGAGAGAGACAGAGTGTGAGAGATAGGGACATAGAAAGAGAGACAGAGTGAGAAACAGGGACAGAGAGAGAGAGAGACAGAGTGTGAGAGATAGGGACAGAGAGTGAGAGAGAGAGACAGAGTGTGAGAGATAGGGACATAGAAAGAGAGACAGAGTGAGAAACAGGGACAGAGAGAGAGAGAGACAGAGTGTGAGAGATAGGGACAGAGAGTGAGAGAGAGAGACAGAGTGTGAGAGATAGGGACATAGAAAGAGAGACAGAGTGAGAAACAGGGACAGAGAGAGAGAGAGACAGAGTGTGAGAGATAGGGACAGAGAGTGAGAGAGAGAGACAGAGTGTGAGAGATAGGGACATAGAAAGAGAGACAGAGTGAGAAACAGGGACAGAGAGAGAGAGAGACAGAGTGTGAGAGATAGGGACAGAGAGTGAGAGAGAGAGACAGAGTGTGAGAGATAGGGACATAGAAAGAGAGACAGAGTGAGAAACAGGGACAGAGAGAGAGAGAGACAGAGTGTGAGAGATAGGGACAGAGAGTGAGAGAGAGAGACAGAGTGTGAGAGATAGGGACATAGAAAGAGAGACAGAGTGAGAAACAGGGACAGAGAGAGAGAGAGACAGAGTGTGAGAGATAGGGACAGAGAGTGAGAGAGAGAGACAGAGTGTGAGAGATAGGGACATAGAAAGAGAGACAGAGTGAGAAACAGGGACAGAGAGAGAGAGAGACAGAGTGTGAGAGATAGGGACAGAGAGTGAGAGAGAGAGACAGAGTGTGAGAGATAGGGACATAGAAAGAGAGACAGAGTGAGAAACAGGGACAGAGAGAGAGAGAGACAGAGTGTGAGAGATAGGGACAGAGAGTGAGAGAGAGAGACAGAGTGTGAGAGATAGGGACATAGAAAGAGAGACAGAGTGAGAAACAGGGACAGAGAGAGAGAGAGACAGAGTGTGAGAGATAGGGACAGAGAGTGAGAGAGAGAGACAGAGTGTGAGAGATAGGGACATAGAAAGAGAGACAGAGTGAGAAACAGGGACAGAGAGAGAGAGAGACAGAGTGTGAGAGATAGGGACAGAGAGTGAGAGAGAGAGACAGAGTGTGAGAGATAGGGACATAGAAAGAGAGACAGAGTGAGAAACAGGGACAGAGAGAGAGAGAGACAGAGTGTGAGAGATAGGGACAGAGAGTGAGAGAGAGAGACAGAGTGTGAGAGATAGGGACATAGAAAGAGAGACAGAGTGAGAAACAGGGACAGAGAGAGAGAGAGACAGAGTGTGAGAGATAGGGACAGAGAGTGAGAGAGAGAGACAGAGTGTGAGAGATAGGGACATAGAAAGAGAGACAGAGTGAGAAACAGGGACAGAGAGAGAGAGAGACAGAGTGTGAGAGATAGGGACAGAGAGTGAGAGAGAGAGACAGAGTGTGAGAGATAGGGACATAGAAAGAGAGACAGAGTGAGAAACAGGGACAGAGAGAGAGAGAGACAGAGTGTGAGAGATAGGGACAGAGAGTGAGAGAGAGAGACAGAGTGTGAGAGATAGGGACATAGAAAGAGAGACAGAGTGAGAAACAGGGACAGAGAGAGAGAGAGACAGAGTGTGAGAGATAGGGACAGAGAGTGAGAGAGAGAGACAGAGTGTGAGAGATAGGGACATAGAAAGAGAGACAGAGTGAGAAACAGGGACAGAGAGAGAGAGAGACAGAGTGTGAGAGATAGGGACAGAGAGTGAGAGAGAGAGACAGAGTGTGAGAGATAGGGACATAGAAAGAGAGACAGAGTGAGAAACAGGGACAGAGAGAGAGAGAGACAGAGTGTGAGAGATAGGGACAGAGAGTGAGAGAGAGAGACAGAGTGTGAGAGATAGGGACATAGAAAGAGAGACAGAGTGAGAAACAGGGACAGAGAGAGAGAGAGACAGAGTGTGAGAGATAGGGACAGAGAGTGAGAGAGAGAGACAGAGTGTGAGAGATAGGGACAGAGAGTGAGAGAGAGAGACAGAGTGTGAGAGATAGGGACAGAGAGTGAGAGAGAGAGACAGAGTGTGAGAGATAGGGACAGAGAGTGAGAGAGAGAGACAGAGTGTGAGAGATAGGGACAGAGAGTGAGAGAGAGAGACAGAGTGTGAGAGATAGGGACAGAGAGTGAGAGAGAGAGACAGAGTGTGAGAGATAGGGACAGAGAGTGAGAGAGAGAGACAGAGTGTGAGAGATAGGGACAGAGAGTGAGAGAGAGAGACAGAGTGAGTGAGAAACAGGGACAGAGAGAGAGAGAGAGACAGAGTGTGAGAGATAGGGACAGAGAGTGAGAGAGAGACAGAGTGTGAGAGATAGGGACAGAGAGTGAGAGAGAGAGACAGAGTGTGAGAGATAGGGACATAGAAAGAGAGACAGAGTGAGAAACAGGGACAGAGAGAGAGAGAGACAGAGTGTGAGAGATAGGGACAGAGAGTGAGAGAGAGAGACAGAGTGTGAGAGATAGGGACTTCCCTTGTCACCCTCATCCCCCTCTGAATATGTTTCTTCTTCCTTGGGGTGAATTTCTGAAGTCTCTCTCAAATTGCTGTTCCATTGCCTTCCCTGGGGGGGGGGGGGGCTCCCCTTCTAATCAAATCTGGTAGCTCCTCCCACATGTCTTTGTAATTAACTTCACTCAATGATAATCCCGTTACACATGATTCCAGCTTCTCCCTCTCAGACTGACGGGGGAATTCGATCATTTACAGTCACTGTCCCACAGTTCACCTTAATCTCCCTAATCCAGTCTGCCTCATGACACATCACTGAATCCAGAACTGTCTGTTCCCTTTTAGGATCTGCCACAGGTTGCTCAACAAAATCTCCTAGACTTTCCACAAATTCCTTTTCTGAGGATCTGTGACTAAACCGAATCTCCCAATCCACTTGCCTTTTGAAGACCTCCATGATTATTAGAATAATGCCTTTCTTACATGCCTTTTCTCTCTCCTGATTTACTTTCTGCCCTCCACACTGACTACTGCTCGGAACCCTTTGCATAGCACCCATCTGGGTTATTTTTCCTTTGTGATTCCTCAACTATCCTCACAAAGATTCTACGTATTCCGAATCTGTATCATGTTTTGCTATCAATTTAGTTTCATTTCTTATTAATAAGGCAAAGCAACCCCCTGCACCCATCTCCCTGTCCTTTCAATCTGATGTGTATCCTTAGATATTTAGCTGTCAGACCGGATCACCTTGCAGCCACCTCTCTGTGATACCCACAACATCATACCTGCCAATTTCAATCTGTGCCACAAGCTCATTTACCCTGTTTTGTATCCTGTTTGTATTTAAGTACAACACCCTCAGCCCTGCATTGACTGCACCCCTTCTCACAGTTGTTCCTTTATGTGCTGTGCCTGAAGTTAGATTCCTGGCCCTTTCCAGACACTCTGACCTAATACTTCTTCTGTTAACTTTAATAACCTCTGCTCAGCGCTCCCCTCTGCTTTAACATTTTCCATGTGAGTGAACCCCCCGTCACTGAGTTTAAAGCCCTACCTACTACCTAGTTATGTGAGGACTCTGGTCCATGTATGATCCACATGGAGTCTATCCCATTGGAGCAGCTCCCTCCTTTCCCAGTACGGAACCCAATGTCCCGTGAATTCAAACCCATTTCTCCCACACTAATCTTTGAGCCATGCATTAACCTCTTTAACCTTATTGACCCTGTGCCAATTAACCTGTGGGTAGTAATCCAGAGATTATTCCCTTTTTGGTTCTGATTTTTAATTTTGCCCCTGGCTGTTCACATTCCCTCAGGAGAAACATTTTCCTCATTCTCCCGATATCATTGGAACTGACATGGACCACAACAAGTGGATCTTTCCCCTCTCATTCCGAATTCCCATGTATCCCAGATTAGATCTCCTGAACGCTGGCACCAGGCAACACAACCTTCAGAATTCTCAATCCTGCCCACAGAGAGCAGTGTCCGTTCCCTTGACAATACTATCCCCAATTACATTTACATTTGTTTTTTCTCCCGTCCATCAGGACCATCATCCTGTCTCACAAGTTTATGGTCAGTTTGCTCACTCTCCCTCCAGCCCACACTCCCATCCACAGAGGGAGCAAGAATCCCAAATCTGATCAACAAACTCCCTCAGCACTATCTCCTGGATCCCTGAACCTGCCTTGTTCATAGTCACACCCTCCTGTCCCTGACCACTGACCGAATACGAGGCAGTTAATCGAAGATGTGTGACTGCCTCCTGAAACACAGCATTCAGGTAACTCTCCCTGTCCCTGATGTGTCAGAGTTTGGAGCTCAGACTCCAGCTCATCAACTGTGAGCCAGAGTTCCTCAAACAACCAACACTTGCTCCAGATGTGGTCCCTTTGAAGCACAATGGGCTGTAGCAGTTTCTCCACCATCCAGGTATAGCACATCCCCTGGCCCTGCAACTCCCTTTCATTTACTCAGCTCTTCATTTGGTTTTTAAAAGTTTCCTTCTTGTCTTTTACATTGTAACATGTCAATATTTCCCCAATTTACCTGAAATTTGCAATGTATAAAACAGTTAAAGTAGTAGCAGTTACCAGCCAATGAACGTACGGTTTTCCTGCGAGGTCACCTTTTCCGTTTGTGCTGAGTCTCGGATCCTGGTTACAAAAACGACCTTACAAAGTATGATCCTAAAACCAAAATGGAGAGAGACAGAGAGAGGAGCAGAGTAACCGTACAGTGTGGAAACAGGCCATTCAGCCCATACTGACTCCTGAAGCGCATCCCACCGAGACCCAACCCCCAACCATGTAATCCCACATTTCCCATGTCAAATCCATCTGTCCTGTCAGTCCCTGGAAACTATGGTCTATTTAGCAATGGCCAAACCACCCGAATGTGCACAGCTCTGGATTGTGGGAGGAAATCGGAGCACCCAGAGGAAACCCATGCAGACACAGGTGCAATTTGCAAACTCAACACAGACAATCACCCGAGGCTGGAATCAAACCCAGGTCCCTGGCACTGTGAGGCAGCAGGGCTAACCACTGAGCAACTGCCCCACCCTCTCCAGTGTGAGAGAGAGGGGGAGACAGAGAGAGAGAGAGTGCATGAAAGATACGACAGAGAAAGAGACAGAGTGTGAGAGATGGACAGAGACAGAGAGAGACTCTGAGATATAGTGACAAAGAGAGACAGTGAGAGATAGGGAGAGAGAGTGTGTGAGAGATCCAGACAGAGAGAGAGAGTGTGTGAAAGATAGGGACAGAGAGAATGTGAGGAAGAACAGAGAGAGAGAGTCTGAGAGATGGGCACAGAGAGAGAAGGGGAGAGAGAGATAGACTGTGAGATAGTGATAGAGAGAGTGAGTGTGAGAGATAGGGACAGAGAGAGTGTCTGAGAGATAGGGACAGAGAGAGAGAGCGAGTGAGAAATAGAGAGAGAATGTGTGGGTGAGAGATAGGGAGAGAGAGCATGTGCGTGAGAAATAGGGAG
>NW_025213472.1:0-4041 GCF_004010195.1 Chiloscyllium plagiosum | reverse complement strand
TTACAGAGTGTCAGGCCGTTCCTGTCCAAATGCCCCAGTGAAACATGAGGAGAGTTTGGATAAAAGAGTATTCAGTCAGTGCTGTCTGTGACTGTGTACTCAGTTACACACCCAACCTTCCAGACTATACCATCTAGCTAAGTCTGTGCAAGAGGGAAGATTGTGAGATGTGGATGATGGGAGACAGAGACTTACCTCGATGTTAAAACACTCTGCTTTGTTCCCTGTGCCTGGGGAATATTTAAGTGGAAAGGCAGAACAGGGAGGAGTCCATCAGCTCACACCCAGTATCATGGGCATCACATTCAAGTATTTCTGATGACCTTAACCACTGATATTGTGTCACAGTCTCGGGACAGAAACATTTTAATTGAGAGATAATTCCGATCCAGCACATCACTCCGTGTTGAGAACAGAGCTCCCCTTGGCACTAAGGTACCACCCACTTATTTGATCACAGACCCGAGCTGGTATAGTTACTGTGGTAAACATTGCCAGGGTTAGCATGATGTGGTATTGAACACAGTGTGGAATATCGGGGCACCAGGTATAGACAGCCAGACATCCTGTTCTCTCTGAAACACTCCTGGTTTTTTCATCAAAGGATGCATCTTATCAATTTCCATGAAAAATGTCACCAATTTCCCACAGCATTCACCGATTCCTGCGAAATCACAGATTGTAGTACTTCCTCCCTCTCTCTCTCTCTCTCTCTCTCACTCACTCTCTCTCTCTCTTTCACTCTCTCTCTCTCTTGCTCTCTGTCTCTCTCTCGCTCTCTCTCTCTCTCTCTCTCTCGCTCTCTCTGTCTCTCTCTCTCTCTCTCTCACATGCTCTCTGTCTCTCTCTCTCGCTCTCTCGCTCTCTCTCCCTCTCTCTGTCCTTGTCAGTCTCCCTCTGTCCATTTCTGTCTGTCTGAACATGTCTCTCTCCCTGACTATCGGAGTTGGGAGGTCATGTGCAGCTGGACAGGACACTGATGATTCCTGAAGAAGGGCTTATGCCCGAAACGTCGATTCTCCTGTTCCCTGGATGCTGCCTGACCTGCTGCGCTTTTCCAGCAACACATTTCCAGCTCTGATCTCCAGCATCTGCAGACCTCACTTTCTCCTCACTGATGAGGCCACTTTTGGAATATTGTGTGCGGTTCTGGTCTCCCTGAAAGGATGTTGTGAAACTTGAAAGGGTTCAGAAAAGATGTAGAAGGATGTTGCCAGGATTGGAGGGTTTGAGCTACAGGGAGAGGCTGAACAGACTGGGGCTGTTTTCCCTGGAGCGTTGGTGGCTGTGGAGTGATCATATCGAAATTTATAAAATCATGAGGACCATGAATAGAATCAATTAACGAGGTCTTTTCCCTCGAGTGGGACAGTCCAAATCTAGAGGGTGAAGGTTTAAGGTGAGACGGGTAACATTTGAAAGAGACCTGAGAGGTAACTTTTTCACACAGAGGATGCTGCGTGTATGGAATGAGCTGCCAGAGAAAGTGGTGGAGTCTGGTACAACATTTAAAAGGCATCTGAATGGATACATGAATAGGAAGGGGTTTGGAGGGATATGGGCCAAGTGCTAGCAAATGGGTCGAGATTTATTTCGGATATCTAGTCAGCATGAACCAGTTGGACTGAAGGCTCTCTTTCCATGCTGTACATCTCTCGGGCTGTATGACTCCCTGTCTGTCTATTTCTCTGTGCCACTCGCCCTCTTTGTATATCTCTCTGCCTGAGTCTCTCTCTCTCTCTCTCTCTCTCTCTGCCTATCTTTCTCTGTCTATTTCTCTCTCTCGGTCTGTTTCAGTCTCTCTCTGTGTATTTCTCCACACCTCTCTCTCTCTCTGTCTGTCCCCTATTCCTCCTTTTGTATCTGAAATTTGTACCAAGGAACTTTGTACCTAAGATGGCGCCATATGAGGTAACAGTGTAAAACCTTTCACTGTACTCCTGTACTTGTGTATGTATGTCATTAGTGGATATTCTACTCTATTGTATTATTACGGAGCACCAATCTCCTGCCTTTTCTCCACTTCCCTGCTCATCATTTCTATCCAAGTTACCATCCAATGCCCCTCTTCAATGCCTCAGTTGAATCTGCCTCCCCCCCCCCCCCCCCATTTCCAGGCAGTACATTCCACACCCTCACCATCTGCTGGGTGAGAAAGTCTCTCCCACACTTCACCCTCCCTTCGTTTGTACATCACTTTTAATCTATGACCCACTTGATCTTTTTCTGATCAGGAACAGCTTCTCCCTCTCTCCTCTGTCCCAGCCCCCACTTGGGATTTTGAAAACCTCCATCAGATCTCTCTCTGTCAGCATTCATCTCTCCCAGAGAGAACAGTCCCTACCTCTTCAATCTCTCCTCGTCGCTGACCTTTCCCCATCCCTGGAACTGTTCTTGTAAATCGCTCCTGCCCTCTCTCCGATGTGCTCCCATCTTTCCGATAATGTGGGGCCCACACCTGGACACAGTACTCCAGCTGGGGTCGATCAAAGTTCTTGTACAAGTTCAGCATCAGCCCCTTGCTCTTGTACTCTGTGCCCCTGTTAATAAACCCGAGGACACTGTGTTCTTTATTCACTGTCTCTACCTGTCCCACCACCTTCAATAATCTGTGCACGTTTACCCCCCGCTTCCCCTGCTTCTGCCACATCCTCTTTAGAATTGCCCCCCCCATTTTATATTGTCTCTCAATGTCCTTCCCACTAAAGTGCATCCCCTCCCACTTCTCTGCAGTGAATGCCATCTGTCCCCCCCTCTATCCCCCAAATCCCCCGTAACTTGTCAATGTCCTTTTGGAGTCCCTTACTGTCGTCTTCATTGATTACACTTCTTCCTGGTTTAGTGACATCTGCAAACTTAGAAACTGTCTCCTGCACAGCAAGATCCCGATCATTACCATATATCAGGAAAAGCAATGATCCCAGCACTGACTCCTGGGAATCCGGGGGAGGAACCTCTCTGCAGTTTGGAGTCACACTAGGCACCCGCTGAACCTAATTAAATCCCACTGCTGTATGATACCATCTGGAAGGACAGGAGCACACACCCTTGGCATTAAAGTGGATTCTGGGGGGGTGAGATTACGAGTAAGATGTTTGTGGTTTGTTATTAAGTACACACCAAGTCATCAGGAGATACTTAACATGAGCTTCCTGCTATTGAGCAACCAGACTGAACAACCTCAGACCCTGAAACCATGCTGCCCGGCTGGTTCAACTGGTACCACCTTTATCTATTTATAAACTAACTTGGTGAGCTAATTAAAAGCTCCTTCACAATTCCCTTTAACAAGGGGCACATCAGGAAAGGCTGTGGGACATCCTGATGGTGACCAGTGAGACGGGTATAGTGGGTGGCACGGTGGCACAGTGGTTAGCACTGCTGCCTCACAGCGCCTGAGACCCGGGTTCAATTCCCGCCTCAGGCGACTGACTGTGTGGAGTTTGCACGTTCTCCCCGTGTCTGCGTGGGTTTCCTCTGGGTGCTCCGGTTTCCTCCCACAGTCCAAAGATGTGCAGGGTCAGGTGAATTGGCCATGCTAAATTGCCCGTAGTGTTAGGTAAGGGGTAAATGTAGGGGTATGGGTGGGTTTCGCTTCGGCGGGTCGGTGTGGACTTGTTGGGCCGAAGGGCCTGTTTCTACACTGTAATGTAATCTAATCTAATCTATTTCTTGTAGATGGTGGGAAGGCTTTGGGGAGTCAGGAGGTGAGTTACTCACTGCAGTATTCCAGCCTTTGACCTGCTCTTGTAGTCACTGTGTTCATTTCATGAGTCCAGTTGGGTTTCCGCTCAATGGTAACCCCCAGGAAGACGTCTCCTGGTTTCTGATCTCTCTACCAAGGAGGAAACTTTCTCCTGTTGACCTTGTCAATGCCCAAAACATTCAAGAAAACGAAACCATCCAGGGTCAAAGGAACCCGCTTGATTTACACCATATTCACCAACATCCCCTCCCTGCACCACCGACGCTCAGTAACAGCAGTGTGTACCATCTACAAGGTACCCTACAGAAACTCCGCAAACATCCCCTCCCTCCACC
>NW_025213471.1:21687-33408 GCF_004010195.1 Chiloscyllium plagiosum | reverse complement strand
TGTCATTTTCCCGAACTCTGTCCTACTCTCCCAGTCAATTGCTCAAATTCTCTCTATTTCACTCTGACTCAATCAGCCCAACTAGCTCTCTCTCTCTCTCTCCCCCACATTCTGCAGCCTGAGCTGAAACTTCCTCGGATGGTCTCCCGGCAACCTCTACAACAAAAACAAGCAGCTTCAAAAGCTGAAGAGCTCCTGTAACATCATACTATAACACGCACCCCGGCAAAAGCTGAGAAATAAACCACAATCCTTATAAGGAGCAGGCACTATTTAAACTACACCCCGGACAGGCTCAGTCATTTATATACACTGCACCCCTGAGCAGGGATATTGATATATAAACCACACCCTGAACAGACACATGATATATAAACCACAGCCCTGAGCGAGGACAGTGGTATATAAACCACACCCTGAACAGATACATGATATATAAACCACACCCTGAGCAGGCACGGTGATATGTATAAACCACACCCCCTAGCAGGGACAGTGGTATGTATAAACCACACCCCGAGCAGGGACAGTGATACGTATAAACTGCACCCTGAGCAGGCACGGTGATATGTATAAACTGCACCCTGATCAGGGACAGTGATATGTATAAACCACACCCCGAGCAGGGACAGTGAAAAGTAGAAACCACACCCCTAGCAGGGACAGTGATATATATAAACCGCACCCCGAGCTGGGACATCGATATATATATAAACTGCACCCCTAGCAAGGATAGTGCAATGTATAAACTGCACTCTGAGCAGGGACAGTGATATGTATAAACCACACTCTGAGCAGGGACAGTGATATGTATAAACTGCACCCCGAGCAGGGACAGTGATATGTATAAACTGCACTCTGAGCAGGGACAGTGATATGTATAAACCACACTCTGAGCAGGGACAGTGATATGTATAAACTGCACCCCGAGCAGGGACAGTGATATGCATAAGCCACACTCTGAGCAGGGACAGTGATATGTATAAACCACACCCTGAGCAGGCATGGTGATATGTATAAACCACACCCCCTAGCAGGGACAGTGGTATGTATAAACCACACACCGAGCAGGGACAGTGACATGTATAAACCACACTCTGAGCAGGGACAGTGATATGTATAAACCACACCCCGGGCAGGGACAGTGATATGTATAAACCACACCCCAAGCAGGGACAGTGATATGTATAAAATGCACCCTGAGCAGGGACAGTGATATGTATAAACCACACCCTGAGCAGGGACAGTGATATGTATAAACCACACCCTGAGCAGGCACAGTAATATGTAAACCACTGTCCAGAGCAGGGACAGCGATATTTAAACCACACCCTGAAGGGACGCAGTTAGAGAACACTAATATGTAAAGCATACACCGGGTGGAAAGTGGTGACATGCAAAAAAAGCATATACTGAGCTGTGACTTAGTTATATAAACCACACTCCGTGCAGTGACGGGGACATATAAAACACACCCCAGAGCAGATACAGTGATATATAAACTGTACCTCGAGTGTAGCAGTGGTATATAAACCTCAGTGAGGACAAATGATGTGTAAATCACACCTGACCAGGAAGTGATATACAAACCACACCTCAAGCGGGGACGGTGAAATATAAACCACAGCGCTCAGTGGAGAGAGTTACGTATAAGACGGCTCTTCAGGCAGAGACACTGATATATATATATATATATATATATATATATAAACTGCACCACTCGCAGGGCTGGTGGTACGTACAAACCGCACCCTGAGCACAGACAGTGATATGTATAAACCGCACCCTGAGCACAGACAGTGATATGTAAAAACCACACCCCAGGCAGGGACAGTGATATGTATAAACAGCACCCCGAGCACGGACAGTAATATGTATAAACCATGCCCCAGGGAGGGACAGTGATATGTATAAATCGCACCCCAAGCAGGTACAGTGATATGTATAAATTGCACCCCGAGCACGGACAGTGATATGTATAAACCACACCCCAGGCAGGGACAGTGATATGTATAAATCACACCCCAAGCAGATACCGTGATATGTATAAACTGCACCCGAGCAGGGACAGCGATATGTATAAACTGCACCCCGAGCAGGGACAATGATATGTATAAACCGTACTCCAGGCAGGGACAATGATATGTAAAAACTACACCTTGAGCAGGGACAGTGATATGTATAAACCACACCCCGAGCAGGGACAGTGATATGTATAAACCACACTCCGAGCAGGGACAGTGAAAAGTAGAAACCACACCCCGAGCAGGGACAGTGATATATATAAACCGCACCCTGAGCTGGGACATCGATATATATATATAAACTGCACCCCTAGCAAGGATAGTGCAATGTATAAACTGCACTCTGAGCAAGGACAGTAATATGTATAAGCCACACTCTGAGCAGGGACAGTGATATGCATAAACCACACTCTGAGCAGGGACTGTGATATGTATAAACCACACCCCTTAGCAGGACCAGTGGTATGTATAAACCACACCCCAAGCAGGGACAGTGATATGTATAAACTGCACCCTGAGCAGGCACGGTGATATGTAAAAACCACACCCTGAGCAGGGACAGTGATATGTATAAACTGAACCCTGAGCAGGGACAGTGATATGTATAAACCGCACCCCGAGCAGGGACAGTGATATGTATAAACTGCACCCCGAGCAGGGACAGTGATATGTATAAACCACACCCTGAGCAGGTACAGTGATATGTATAATCCACACCCGAGGCAGGGACAATGATATATATAAACCACAACCCCAGCAGGGACAGTGATATGTATAAAGCACATCCTGAGCAAGGACAGTAATATGTATAAACCACACTCTGAGCAGGGACAGTGATATGCATAAACCACACTCTGAGCAGGGACAGTGATATGTATAAACCGCACCCCGAGCTGGGACAGCGATATGTATAAACCGCACCCCGAGCAGGGACAGTGATATATATAAACCGCACCCCGAGCTGGGACATCGATATATATATAAACCGCACCCCTAGCAAGGATAGTGCAATGTATAAACTGCACTCTGAGCAGGGACAGTGATATGTATAAACCGCACCCTGCGGAGGGACAGTGATATGTATAAACCACACCCCGAGCAGGGACAGCGATGTGTATAAACCACACCTCAGGCAGGGACAGTGATATGCATAAATCACAATCCCAGGCAGGGACAGTGATATGTATAAACCACACCCCGAGCAGGGACAGCGATGTGTATAAACCACACCTCAGGCAGGGACAGTGATATGCATAAACCACACCCTAAGCAGGGACCATGATATGTATAAACCACACTCCGGGCAGGGACAATGATATGTATAAAGCACACCCTGAGCAGGGACAGTGATATGTATAAACCACCCCCTGGGCAGGGGCAGTGATATGTATAAACCGCACCCCGAGTGGGGACAGTGATATGTATAAACTGCAATCTGAGCAGAGCAGTGATATGTATAAACCGCACCCGAGCAGGGACAGTGATATGTATAAACCGTAACCTGAGCTGGGACATCGATATATGTAAACTGCATCCCTAGCAGGAATAGTGATATTTCTGAACCGCACCACGAGCAGGGACAGTGACATGTATAAATTGCAACCTGAGCTGGGACAGTGCTGTGTATAAACTGCACCCCGAGCAGGGACAGTGATATGTATAAACCACACACCGAGCAGGGACAGTAATATGTATAAACCACACACCGAGCAGGGACAGTGACATGTATAAACCGCACTCTGAGCAGGGACAGTGATATGTATAAACCACACCCCGGGCAGGGACAGTGATATGTATAAACCACACCCCGAGCAGGGACAGTGATATGTATAAACCACACCCCGAGCAGGGACAGTGATATGTATAATCCACACCCAGGGCAGGGACAGTGATATTTATAAACCACAACCCCAGCAGGGACAGTGATATGCATAAACTGCACCCCGTGCAGGGAATGCATTATGTATAAACCACACCCTGGGCAGGGACAGTGATATGTATAAACAACACCCTGTGCAGGGACAGTGCTGTGTATAAAGTGCACCCCGAGCAGGGACAGTGATATGTATAAACTGCACCCCAAGCAGGGACAGTGACATATATAAACCACACCCCGGGCAGGGACAGTGATATGTATCACCCACACCCTGAGCAGGGACAGTGATATGTACAAACCACACACCGAGCAGGGACAGTGAAATAATAAACTGCGCCCCGAGCAGGGACAGTGATATGTATAAACCACACCCCGGGCAGGGACAGTGATATGTATAATCCACACCCAGGGCAGGGACAGTGATATGTATAAACTGCACCCTGAGCAGGGACAGTGACATGTATAAACTGCACCCCGAACAGGGACAGTAATATTTATAAACCACACACCGAGCAGTGATAGTGATATGTATAAACTACACTCTGAGCAGGGACAGAGATATGTAAAAACCACACCCCGGGCACGGACAGTGACATGTATAAACCACACCCCGAGCAAGGACATTGATATGTATAAACCACACCCCGGGCACGGACAGTGATATGTATAAACCACACCCCGAGCAGGGACAGTGATATGTATAATCCACACCCAGGGCAGGGACAGTGATATTTATAAACCACAACCCCAGCAGGGACCGTGATATGTATAAACCGCACCCCGAACAGGTACAGTGATATGTATAAACCGCACACCGAGCAGGGACAGTGATATGTATAAACTGCACCCCGAGCAGGGACAGTGCTATGTATAAACCACACCCCGGGCAGGGACAGTGATATGTATAAACCACACCCCGGGCAGGAACAGTGATATGTATAAACCACACCCCGGGCAGGGACAGTGATATTTATAAACCACAACCCCAGCAGGGACAGTGATATGCATAAACTGCACACCGAGCAGGGACTGCATTATGTATAAACCACACCCTGTGCAGGGACAGTGACATGTATAAACTGCACCCCGAGCAGGGACAGTGATATATATAAACCACACTCTGAGCAGGGACAGTGATATGTATAGACCACAACCCAAGCAGGGACAGTGATATGTATAAATTGCAACCTGAGCTGGGACAGTGATATATATAAACCACACCCTGAGCAGGGACAGTGATATATATAAGCCACACTCTGAGCAGGGACAGTGATATGTATAGACCACAACCCAAGCAGGGACAGTGCTGTGTATAAACTGCACCCCGAGCAGGGACAGTGATATGTATAAACCACACACCGAGCAGGGACAGTGATATGTATAAACCACACCCCGAGCAGGGACAGTAATATGTATAAACCACACACCGAGCAGGGACAGTGACATGTATAAACCACACTCTGAGTAGGGACAGTGATATGTATAAACCACACCCCGGGCAGGGACAGTGATATGTATAAACCACACCCCGAGCAGGGACAGTGATATGTATAATCCACACCCAGGGCAGGGACAGTGATATTAATAAACCACAACCCCAGCAGGGACAGTGATATGCATAAACTGCACCTCGAGCAGGGACTGCATTTTGTATAAACCACACCCTGTGCAGGGACAGTGATATGTATAAACCGCACCCCAAGCAGGGACAGTGACATGTATAAACCACACCCCGGGCAGGGACAGTGATATGTATCACCCACACCGAGCAGGGACAGTGATATGTATAAAGTGCACCCCGAGCAGGGACAGTGATATGTATTAACCACACCCCGGGCAGGGACAGTGATATGTATAAACTACACACCGAGCAGGGACAGTGATATGTATAAACTGCACCCCGAGCAGGGACAGTGATATGTATAAACCACACCCCGGGCAGGAACAGTGATATGTATAAACCACACCCCGGGCAGGGACAGTGATATGTATAACCCACACCCTGAGCAGGGACAGTGCTGTGTATAAACTGCACCCCGAACAGGGACAGTAATATTTATAAACCACACACCGAGCAGTGATAGTGATATGTATAAACCACACTCTGAGCAGGGACAGAGATATGTAAAAACCACACCCCGGGCACGGACAGTGATATGTATAAACCACACCCCGAACAGGGACAGTGATATGTATAATCCACACCCAGGGCAGGGACAGTGATATTTATAAACCACAACCCCAGCAGGGACCGTGATATGTATAAACCGCACCCCGAGCATGGACAGTGATATGTATAAACCACACCCTGAGCAGGGAAGTGATATGTGTTAACCACAACCTGAGCAGTGACAGTGATAGGTATAATCCACACCCCAGGGCAGGGACAATGATATGTATAAACCACAACCCCAGCAGGGACAGTG
Organism: Chiloscyllium plagiosum; assembly: GCF_004010195.1. Classification (NCBI taxonomy): domain Eukaryota; kingdom Metazoa; phylum Chordata; class Chondrichthyes; order Orectolobiformes; family Hemiscylliidae; genus Chiloscyllium; species Chiloscyllium plagiosum. The sequence goes on along the minus strand of NW_025213471.1, from coordinate 27,082 downwards.
ATATGTATAAAGCACACCTTGAGCAGGGACAGTGATATGTATAAACTGCACCCCGAACAGGGACAGTGATATGTTTAAACCACACACCGAGCAGGGACAGTGATATGTATAAACTGCACCCCGAGCAGGGACAGTAACATGTATAAACCACACACCGAGCAGTGATAGTGATATGTATAAACCACACCCTGAGCAGGGACAGTGATATGTATAAACTGCACCCCGTCTGGGACAGTGATATGTATAAACCCCACTCTGAGCATGGACAGCGATGTGTATAAACCACAACCCAGGCAGGGACAGTGATGTGTATAAACTGCAACTCCAGCAGGGACAGTGATATGTATAAACTGCACCCTGAGCTGGGACAGTGATATGTAAAACCACACACCGAGCAGGGACAGTGATATATATAAACTGCACCCCGAGCAGGGACAGTAATATGTATAAACCACATCCCGAGTACGGACAGTGACATGTATAAACCACACTCTGAGCAGGACAGTGATATGTATAACCCACACCCCGGGCAGGGACAGTGATATGTATAAACCACACCCTGAGCAGGCACAGTGATATGTATAAACCACTCCCTGAGCAGCGACAGTGATATGTATAAACCGCACTCCGAGCAGGTACAGTGATATGTATAAACCACACCCCGGGCAGGGACAGTGATAAGTATAAACAACACCCTGAACAGGGACATCGATATGTATAAACTGCACCCCTAGCAAGGACAGTGCTATGTGTAAACTGCACTCTGAGCAGGGACAGTGATATGTGTAAACTGCATCCCTAGCAGGAACAGTGAAATATATAAACCGCACCTCGAGTAGGGACAGTGATATGTATAAACCACACTCTGAGCAGTGACAGTGATATGTATAAACCACACCCCGGGCAGGGACAGTGATATGTATAAACCGCACCCCGAGCAGGGACAGTGCTATGCATAAACCACACTCTGAGCAGTGACAGTGATATGTATAAACCACACCCCGGGCAGGGACAGTGATATGTATAAACCGCACCCCGACCAGGGACAGTGCTATGTATAAACCACACTCTGAGCAGTGACAGTGATATGTATAAACCACACCCCGAGTAGGGACAGCGATGTGTATAAACCACACCCCGGGCAGGGACAGTGATATGTATAAACCACACCCCAAGCAGGGACAGTGATATGTAGAAACCACACCCTGAGCAGGGACAGTGGTATGTATAAACCACACCCCGAGCAGGAACAGTGATATGTATAAACCACACCCCAAGCAGGGACAGTGATATGTATAAACCACACTCTGAGCAGTGACAGTGATATGTATAAACCACACCCTGTGCAGGGACAGTGATATGTATAAACCACAACCCCAAGCAGCGACAGTGATATGTATAAACTGCAACCCTAGCAGGGACAGTGATATGTATAAACCGCACCCTGAGCAGGCACAGTGATATGTATAAACCATCCCCTGGGCAGGGACAGTGATATGTATAAACTGCAACCCTGGCAGGGACAGTGATATGTATAAACCGCACCCCGAACAGGGACAGTGATATGTACAAACCACACACCGAGCAGGGACAGTGATATGTATAAACTGCACCACGAGCAGGGACAGTGATATGTATAAACCACACCCCGGGCAGGGACAGTGATATGAATAAACCACACCCCGGGCAGGGACAGTGATATGTATAAACCACACCCCGGGCAGGGACAGTGATATGTATAACCCACACCCTGAGCAGGGACAGTGCTGTGTATAAACTGCACCCCGAACAGGGACAGTAATATGTATAAACCACGCACCGAGCAGTGATAGTGATATGTATAAACCACACTCTGAGCAGGGACAGAAATATTTAAAAACCACACCCCGGGCACGGACAGTGATATGTATAAACCACACCCCGAGCAGGGACAGTGATATGTATAATCCACACCCCGGGCAGGGACAGTGATATTTATAAACCACAACCCCAGCAGGGACCGTGATATGTATAAACCGCACCCCGAGCATGGACAGTGGTATGTATAAACCACACCCTGAGCAGGGAAGTGATATGTATAAACCACAAACTGAGCAGTGACAGTGATATGTACAATCCACACTCCAGGGCAGGGACAATGATATGTATAAACCACAACCCCAGCAGGGACATTGATATGTATAAAGCACACCCTGAGCAGGGACAGTGATATGTATAAACTGCACCCCGTTCTGGGACAGTGATATGTATAACCCACACCCTGAGCAGGGACAGTGCTGTGTATAAACTGCACCCCGAATAGGGACAGTGATATGTTTAAACCACACACCGAGCAGGGACAGTGATATGTATAAACTGCACCCCGAGCAGGGATAGTAACATGTATAAACCACACACCGAGCAGTGATAGTGATATGTATAAACCACACCCTGAGCAGGGTCAGTGATATGTATAAACTGCACCCCGTCTGGGACAGTGATATGTATAAACCCCACTCTGAGCATGGACAGCGATGTGTATAAACCACACCCCAGGCAGGGACAGTGATGTGTATAAACTGCAACTCCAGCAGGGACAGTGATATGTATAAACTGCACCCCGTCTGGGACAGTGATATGTATAAACCCCACTCTGAGCATGGACAGCGATGTGTATAAACCACACCCCAGATGTATAAACCACACTCTGAGCAGGGACAGAAATATTTAAAAACCACACCCCGGGCACGGACAGTGATATGTATAAACCACACCCTGAGCAGGGAAGTGATATGTATAAACCACAACCTGAGCAGTGACAGTGATATGTATAATCCACACCCCAGGGCAGGGACAATGATATGTATAAACCACAACCCCAGCAGGGACATTGATATGTATAAAGCACACCCTGAGCAGGGACAGTGATATGTATAAACTGCACCCCGTTCTGGGACAGTGATATGTTTAAACCACACACCGAGCAGGGACAGTGATATGTATAAGCTGCACCCCGAGCAGGGACAGTAACATGTATAAACCACACACCGAGCAGTGATAGTGATATGTATAAACCACACCCTGAGCAGGGTCAGTGATATGTATAAACTGCACCCCGTCTGGGACAGTGATATGTATAAACCCCACTCTGAGCATGGACAGCGATGTGTATAAACCACACCCCAGGCAGGGACAGTGATGTGTATAAACTGCAACTCCAGCAGGGACAGTGATATGTATAAACTGCAACTCCAGCAGGGACAGTGATTATATATAAACTGCACCCCGAGCAGGGACAGTGATATGTATAAACCCCACTCTGAGCATGGACAGCGATGTGTATAAACCACACCCCAGGCAGGGACAGTGATGTGTATAAACTGCAACTCCAGCAGGGACAGTGATATATATAAACTGCACCCCGAGCAGGGACAGTAATATGTATAAACCACATCCCGAGTACGGACAGTGACATGTATAAACCACACTCTGAGCAGGACAGTGATATGTATAACCCACACCCCGGGCAGGGACAGTGATATGTATAAACCACACCCTGAGCAGGCACAGTTCTATGTATAAACCACACCCTGGGCAGGGACAGCGATATGTATAAACTGCACCCCTAGCAAGGACAGTGCTATGTGTAAACTGCACTTTGAGCACGGACAGTGATATGTGTAAACTGCATCCCTAGCAGGAACAGTGAAATATATAAACCGCACCCCGAGCAGGGACAGTGATATGTATAAACCACACTCTGAGCAGTGACAGTGATATGTATAAACCACACCCCGGGCAGGGACAGTGATATGTATAAACCGCACCCTGACCAGGGACAGTGCTATGTATAAACCACACTCTGAGCAGTGACAGTGATATGTATAAACCACACCCCGGGCAGGGACAGTGATATGTATAACCCACACCCTGTGCAGGGACAGTGCTGTGTATAAACTGCACCCGAACAGGGACAGTGATATGTATAAACCACACACCGAGCAGGGACAGCGATGTGTATAAACCACACCCCGGGCAGGGACAGTGATATGTATAACCCACACCCTGAGCAGGGACAGTGCTGTGTATAAACTGCACCCGAACAGGGACAGTGATATGTATAAACCACGCCTGGAGCAGGGACAGCGATGTGTATAAACCACACCCCAGGCAGGGACAGTGATATGTATAAACCACACCCCAAGCAGGGACAGTGATATGTAGAAACCACACCCTGAGCAGGGACAGTGGTATGTATAAACCACACCCCAAGCAGGGACAGTGATATGTACAAAACACAGCACGGGCAGGGACAGTGATATGAATAAACAACACCCTGTGCAGGGACAGTGATATGTATAAACCACAACCCCAAGCAGCGACAGTGATATGTATAAACCACATACCGAGCAGGGACAGTAATATGTATAAACCGCACCCCGAGCAGGGACAGGGATATGTATAAACCACACCCCAAGCAGGGACAGTGATATGTACAAAGCACAGCGCGGGCAGGGACAGTGATATGTATAAACTGCAACCCAGCAGGGACAGTGATATGTATAAACCGCACCCTGAGCAGGGACAGTGGTATGTATAAACCGCACCCCGAGCAGGGACAGTGATATGTATAAACTGCAACCCTAGCAGGGACAGTGATATGTATAAACCGCACCCTGAGCAGGGACAGTGATATGTATAAACCACACCCTGGGCAGGGACAGTGATATGTATAAACTGCAACCCTAGCAGGGATTGTGGTATGTCTAAACCGCACCCCGAGCAGGGACAGTGATATGTATAAACTGCACCCCGAGCAGGGACAGTGATATGTATAAACCGCAACCCTAGCAGGGCTAGTGATATGTATAAACCGCACCCCGAGCAGGGACAGTGATATGTGTAAACCGCACCCCGAGCAGGGACAGTGATATGTATAAACCACAACCCCAGCAGGGCTAGTGATATGTATAAACCGCACCCTGAGCAGGGACTGTGATATGTATAAACCGCACCTCGAGCAGGGCCAGTGATATGTATAAACCGCAACCCTAGCAGGGCTAGTGATATGTATAAACCGCACCCCGAGCAGGGACAGTGATATGTATAAACCGCACCCCGAGCAGGGACAATGATATGTATAAACCACAATCCCAGCAGAGCTAGTGATATGTATAAAGCACACCCTGAGCAGGGACAGTGATATGTATAAACCGCACCCCGAGCAGGGACAGTGATATGTATAAACTGTGCCATGAGTAAGGACATTTATGTGTATAAACTGTACCAAAGCAAGGACAGCTATAAGTATAAACAGCACCCCTTGCAGGGACAGTGATATGTACAAACCACACACCGAGCAGGGACAGTGAAATAATAAACTGCACCCCGAGCAGGGACAGTGATATGTATAAAC
>NW_025213471.1:17655-21361 GCF_004010195.1 Chiloscyllium plagiosum | reverse complement strand
CAAATTTTTGCTATAAATTCTGTGTTACGATCGAGCCCTCCACAATCACCTGATGAAGGAGCGTCGCTCCGAAAGCTAGAGTGCTTCCAATTAAACCTGTTGGACTATAACCTGGTGTTGTGTGATTTTTAACTTGGTAAGATTCTTGGTAGTGTAGATGAGCAGAGAGATCTCACTGTCCATGTACATAGATCTTTGAAAGTTGCCACCCAGGTTGATAGGGTTGTTAAGAAGGCACACGGTGTGTTAGAGGTAGAGGGGTTGAGTTTCGGAGCCACAAGGTCATGCTGCAGCTGTACAGAACTCTGGTGCAGCCACACTTGGAGGTATGTGTACAGTTCTGGTCACCGCATTATAGGAAAGATATGGAAGCTTTGGAAAGGGTTCAGAGGAGATTTACCAGGATGTTGGCTGGTATGGAAGGAAGGTCTTATGAGGAATGGCTGAGGGACTTGAGGATGTTTTTGTTAGAGAGAAGAAGGTTGAGAGGTGACTTAATTGAGACATATAAGTTAATTAGAGGGTTAGATAGGGTGGATAGTAAGAGCCTTTTTCCTCGGATGGTGATGTTTAGCACAAGGGGACATAGCATTAAATTGAGGGGTGATAGATATAGGACAGATGTCAGAGGTAGTTTCTTTACTCTGAGAGTAATAGGGGCATGGAACGCTTTGCCTGCAACAGTAGTAGACTCGCCAACTTTAAGGGCAGTTAATAGTCATTGGATAAACATATGGACGAGAATGGAATAGTGTAGCTTAGATGGGCTTCAGATTGGCTTCACACGTTTGCACAGACATCGAGGGCTGAAGGGCCATTACTGCACTGTAATGTTCTATAATTGAGAAATAAATGCGCAGATTTGCAAGCAGCTGTCAGGGTAATGTACCAGGCAGATAGGGAAAAGAGACAGGCAGCCGCAGACCGCAATGGAGAAATTAAAAGCACAACTCTCAATCCATGACGCGCATATGGGGAAGTTGCAGAGGATGGAGAAGGGCAGGAGGTAGACTGGGATGAGCTGAGGGAAGAAGCAGCCCTGGGGATAGCCCCTGTCAGAGGGAACCTGGAAAGACATATCGGTGACGCTGATGCCCCAGCAATCACATACACCACCCCATTTACGGTGCGACAGTTAGCAGAAACCGCAAAAAAAGATTCCTGATTTTGAACAGTTTATGTTCTTTGAAAGGGATGGGCAGCAGAATGTTTCACATGTGTTAGACGTTACAGGAGAAGTAAAACTCATTGTAACGTGTTTAAGCATGTCAGTCCAGTCTGCGATCCCAGCTCCTCTAAAAGTAGGGGCAGGAACCCTCACTGGGCATGAAAAAGACAATCCTAATAGCACTTGGGTACAATAAGGGAGACCTCGTAGGCAGGTTGAACAAATGCAGGCAAAGGAAGTGGGAGCACCCGGCAGCCTTTGCTGGTTGCTTATGGTGCACTTTACAGGAGTCTACGGACATTAAAATGGGGTCACTTATCCAAGGCTGACTCAGCGAAGTGGGCTAGGACTTTAGTTTCCCATGCCACCAAAGAGAGCAGGAAGGCATATACGAAATTCCATCCCCCAGAGCCAGGTCACAATGAGGTATGGGCTCTGAGGGGAATGTCCCGGATGTGGGAGGAAAAATCCATGAATTAAACAGGAGCAGAATAGAGAAAGGAGGGAAAATGCTTCCTTTCCCGAACCAGTGTCTGGTGTGGAGGAATGAAGGAAGAGGGGAGAATTCTTACCAAAGGAACCTGGTTCTACCCTACACAGCCACGGGGAGAGATAGAGGTGCACAGCAGGGGAACACACGGCAGCCAGTGCGATGCTCCCACTGCAGGCTCACAGGACACTCTGCGTGAGAATGTAGAGCTCATGTGTGGCAGCCACAAGGACCACCGACTGCAGTGGGACCCAGAGGTGATAGAGGGAGTCACCAATTCCTGTTGGAAGGCCCAATGTGGCAGGCCGTGGTCCATGCTGTGAACACTAGCCAACCCATGTACCCCACCCCTCTCTCCCAACCTACAAGGCATCTGTATGGCAGTGTCAGGCTCTGCCTCCCCAGTATGGGTCTGCAACACTAAGTGGGATAGTGTCTGTGGACCATCAGTCACTGCTGAGGCAGGAGGTTGCCCCATAGAGTTCCTTTGGGATACCAGAGTTTCCCACATACCCTGAGATTTAATGATCTGCCCTGGCAGACCACAGAGACTCTTGTTTGAAGTGGATTTACTAGCCATGCACAGGAGGGGGTGAACTGAACCTATGGCAACATTACATGCCAGCACCCTACTATGTTAGTCAACCTCAGCGTACAGAACACATCCTCGGCGTCGATTACATGACTAGGTGCAATCTTACTTTTGATCCAGTCAACGTCTACATACACAACTGTCTCCAGTTAGCAACGCCCCACCCATCATTCCAACAGGCAGTTATGCTAATTGAATCAGCACAATAGGAGAGTTTTGGTTCAATCCCCTAACAATGACCAAGGATCCAGCTCTGAGGGAGGCGATTGTGAAACACAAAGGGGTATTTGTCCAGCTTGAACATGACCGTGGGCGTATCCGGGGAGAGGTGATAATCAAAGGGCCCGACCCGAAACCAGAGAGACAATACTGTTTCCCCAGACAGGCAGAGGGGGTGGGAGTCAAGGTGACTGATAATCTGTTACAGCAAGGAGTGCTGTGACCTGTAGCCTTCACTACTAAAGGCTCCAATTTGGCCAGTCAGGAAACCAGATGGCTCATGAAAGGAGCTTTACTCACTCATTCAACGAACCAAACTTCATTCATTCAATGAATCACACTGCATTAATTAATTGAGTGAATCAAATACAGTACCGAGAACTTAATGAAGTCACCCCCTCCTCACTGCACCAGTGGTAGCCACAATAATGAAACAAGCCCAGAAAGTGAAGTACTTCACAATACAGAGGAACCTCGATTATACGAATACCAATTATCTGAAAATCGGATTATCCAAAGGAGATCTCGAGGTCCCGGTAGAAACATTACATCAAAGACACGTTTCCAACACTGATCATGACTTTTGTTTACAGTGATTAAAAAGTTAAAAATCACACAACACCAGGTTATAGTCCAACAGGTTTAATTGGAAGCACAGTAGCTTTCGGAGCGACGCTCCTTCATCAGGTGATTGTGGAGGGCTCGATCGTAACACAGAATTTATAGCAAAAACTTGCAGTGTGATGTAACTGAAATTACATCACACCACCCCAGACAGACACACACACAGACAGACAAAGACCCACATGCACACATATATTTTGTGTGGTGAAAAACATTTTTTTTAGTACTTTCAGAGTTACATTGCACTTTGCTCAAAAACCACATACATTCATGAAGAACTCTGAGCTCAAAAACTGCATGAATTTATGTAAAACTCTGTTATCTCACTTTTTAGATTGGAATCAATCTAAACATCAGGTCATAGACAGAGAACACAGGGGGCTAACACCTTCAACACATTGTCGAGCTATCACCATTGTTAACAGCTAACCCGAGAATGCAACTTTTTTAAAAAAAAGGTTTTGTGATTTACACATGAAAGAAGTGAAACTATCAATGTATTCTAACAGATGAAAGGCTTAACAGACAATCAATTCTTCAATGTATAATTCCAGTTACATCACACTGCAAATTTTTGCTATAAATTCTGTGTTACAATCGAGCCCTCCACAAT
>NW_025213471.1:6640-13658 GCF_004010195.1 Chiloscyllium plagiosum | reverse complement strand
TGGGGTTGGGGGCGGGGCAGTGTTGGATGGGGTTGGGGGGGGGTCGGGGTCTTGCTCGCTGTCTGCTGCTGTTCATCTCCTGAACGGGGAGTAGACTTTAAACCGAGCCCCAGAGGAAAGGCATTTAATTGATTACTCGAATAATCAATTATCCGAATGAAATAGTGCCCGCCCACCTTGTTTGGATAATCGAGGTTCCCCTGTACTTGATATCAGTAACGGTTTCTGATCCCTCCCCTTGAATCGATTGTGTCAGTTCAAATTCATGTTTACCTTCCAGGGACAGTAGTATACCTGGACTTATCTACCCCAAGGGTTCCATGACTTACCCTCAACCTTTCACAGACGGTTAGCCAAGGGACGAGAAAGGCTTTCTCAACCTGTCTGCCAAACACAATATGTAGACAAACTATTTCAGAAGAGGAGCACATACAGCTTCTAGATGAATTCCTCGGTCTGGTACGCAGGCTGGGATGCAAAGTAAATCCGAAAATGTCACAAACTTGGCAGACTAGGGTTACATACTTGGGGTCGATAGTCATCCATGAGTAAAAGGAGATACACCAAAAGTGAATCAAGACCATAGAACGACTCCCTCGAGATGTTAGTGCACTCTGATCTTTCCCACGTTTACTGGGATACTGCAGGAACCACATTGATGAGTTCACTACTTTCAGAGTTGCTGAAAGATAACGCTGCCTGGAATTGGACATCTCAACACACAGAGGGAATAACTGATTTAAAACACGCCCTCGCAACAGCACCTGCCTTACTAGTTGCCAACCCTAACTTACCATACATCCGAGAAGTTGCAGCTACAGACCAGATAACAGCTGCTGTTTTATTGCAAGACTGGCAGGATAGAGCAGGCCCAGCGGCCTATGCCTGCAACGTCTTACAGCCCATGGAGCAAGGGTTTTCCACATGTGAGTGACATCTCCTCAGCCTTTTAGGCAGCCCAGTACTTCAATTACATTATTTGTTTAAACCCACTGACTATGTCAACTGAACACACCCCAATGCAGCTCCGACTGGACGGCCAAATCAAAGATGGCTCCCTGGGTCAGATTTGAGCCGCACGATGGACTCTACTGCTTCAAGGTCGGGGCACCATGGTCAGAGGAACCAAGGTGCCCACCTTCCCAGCTGATAACCTAAAATATGGGAGAGAGCCAAATGACTCTTGTCACATGAAACTTGAAAGGGTTCAGAAAAGATTTGCAAGGATGTTGCCAGGGTTGGAGCTAGAGGGCATAGGTTTAGGGTGAGAGGGGAAAGATATAAAAGAGACCTAAGGGGCAACTTTTTCACGCAGAGGGTGGTGCGTGTATGGAATGAGCTGCCAGAGGATGTGGTGGAGGCTGGTACAATTGCAACATTTAAGAGGCATCTGGATGGGTATATGAATAGGAAGGGTTTGGAGGGATATGGGCCGGGTGCTAGCGGGTGGGACTAGATTAGGTTGGGGTATCTGGTCGGCATGGATGGGTTGGACCGAAGGGTCTGTTTCTATGCTGTACATCTCTATGACTGCCAAATCATAGCTACTACACACCCCACTGCCCTTTTTACTTAAGCAGCAGGAGAAACGAAGCTGAATGAGGCAAAAAGATCACCAGGCAGACACAGAATCTATGTAGATGGATCCTCCACCATGGAGGATGGCAGTTGGATCACCGGCTGTGGGATATATATGACCGACACTCAAGGACAGCCACTAGTTGAACCAGCATTAAAATTCCCCAGCCACCTAAGTGCCCAGGCTGTGGAACTAGCAGCTGTGGCCTACATAGTCGGCCATCCCGATCTGTTCCCTTCACCCACGGATATATACTCTAAAAGCATGTATGTATGCAACAGCCTCATTGAATTTTTTACCACGATGGGAAGCTAGAGTTTTTACTTCTGCCAATGGGAAACTCCTACCCTTATTAAAGTAGGTACTGCAGGCCTCAAGTGGAAGGAAACATGACATAATTAAGGTTAGAAACCACCACAAAACACCTCCAGAAGGTAACCGCAAAGCGGATGAGTTAGCTAAGAGAGGTGCTGATGTGGGAGAATTCTGGCAGCCACCCAGAAGCGAGCAGGTAACTGCAGTCACTGTCAGCCAAGCAAACATTTAGGATCTTAGGTAAGCAAAACATGGTGATGATTCCTTAAAACACATTGTGGGAAGAGTCTATCCAGAGGCTTATGCCAATTGGAGAGATATCCTACAGGTAGAGAATGGCTTAGTTTAGAAGCAGGAGTCTATGTAGTTCCAATGCAAGACAGGAACCAAATCATGTATTGATACCACGTTGGGCATGGGCATCAGGGAATCAAGGTCACTACCGAACAATTAAAAGTACTGTGTTGGTGGCTTGAATTACAGACAGATGTAGCACACTACATAGGGAACTGCCTTGTCTGCGCCCATAACAGCCTGGATAGTTACGCCCGCAAGGGAGAACTGAGGCACATCCATCTAATGGAAAGGTCCTGGACAGATTTACAAATTGTCTATACAGATCACTTTCCACCATGTAAGAATGGATATACCTACGTCCTAATCATTATAAAGACTTTCACAAAATGGGTCGAGGCCTTTCCTGTCAGGCCAAAAACAGCCAAAGCAACCGCACAGAAACTTACGAAATGCGGCCTACACCTCACTATTGAGACAGGTCAGGGAGCCCATTTCACCAGCTGGGTCATGCAGAATGCGATGACTGCTTGGTATCGAGCAGAAATTCCACTTGGCATACCACCCCCAATCTGGTGGGATCATAGGAAGGATGAACCGCACCCTAAAAGGGATGATCATGGAGATGGTGCTGCAGAACATTAAAACCAAGGATACAGTACTTCCATTTGTCCTCACGATGGTACGCAACACCAGCTCGCGATCCACCGAGTATAACCCTCACACCCTGACGGTACGCAACACCAGCTCGCGATCCACAGAGTATAACCCTCACACCCTGATGACAGGCCGACCCATGAACTGAGTTGACCGCCTGTTTGGTCTCGACCTCACAGAACCTGCCCTCACTCACAAAAAAGCAGTGCAGCAGCTCACCGAAAATATCAAGACCACTCAAGTTAGCAGCAGCCCTCAGGAAAATGAATAAGGCTTATTTCGACAGTAAAGTTAATCCTGTTGTAGATCCCAGAGATCTACAACCCAAGTTCCTTTCTCTCCCCTAAATATTCAGGTGCCCACATTGTGATGGATAGGTGAGCCCTTCAGTGTACAAGCTTCTGCTAGCCACAGGGAAAACTGGTTAGTACCATATAAACCAGTTAAAAGCCTATGGCACTCAACACAACCACTCTTACCACCTTAATGTATATCTGATGGATGACCCTGCCCTAGAACAGATGACAAGACCAAGGATAACTCCTGAAACGTCCTTGCAGTCAGACGAAATGTAAACTCTCCTGTCACGGCCACCGACTGCAGTTTCAAAGCCCAAGGGACCCCGGACCCTTTAAATGACTCAATGGCAGACTAACAAATTGGAATGACTCGCTACTAACTAACAACACTCCCAACAGGCTAGACCCGACATGACTCCTTGATAACCTCCTGACAGACAGGCAGATCGAACATCCCCGACTCACTATAACTTGCATCCCAAACAACATACCTGCCCCATGGAGACGTGACGAAACAAAAAGGCTAGTACGGACTATGGAAGAACAGCCTAACTCAGACTGCCAAATGGTAATTCCAGGTGTCACCACTAGAGGGAATGACAGGACATGAACATGGGAACCCAGAGGATTCAGTATTGCCCAGAGACCGAGGATTCACAACACACTGATGAGTCTCTGCTAGGTGCCTATCTAACAAATGCACTCATTCACTAATGCGGGTGATGAAACAGCTCCCGACAGGCACCCAAGGTGAGATAAAACAGTTTCTGATGGTCCAAATTTACATACATCTCACAGGTCTTTCAATTTAGCACTGCTACCTCACAGCGCCAGAGACCCGGGTTCAATTCCCGCCTCAGGCGACTGACTGTGTGGAGTTTGCACGTTCTCCCCGTGTCCGCGTGGGTTTCCTCCGGGTGCTCCAGTTTCCTCCCACAGTCCAAAAATGTGCAGTTTAGGTGAATTGGCCATGCTAAATTGCCCATAGTGTTAGGTGCAGGTGTAGGGGAATGGGTCTGGGTGGGTGCGCTTCGGCGTGGACTTGTTGGGCCGAAGGGCCTGTTTTCACACTGTAAGTAATCTAATCCAACTCTTATTCCTGTGCACGCTAATAGGCTTAACCAAGTTACAGCTCTTCAGTTTCCCTGACTTTTGTTCACTTTGTCTTCACTTGTCTTTAAATCATCAGTCGTGCTGACCGCCTCATCTTACTGCTTCAGGCAGGGTGGCTTCACCTTCTCCTTCACTTGTTTTAAAATATTGAACACTGTAACCACGTTGTAAATGCTTGCCGACACTGTAAATATTTGGTTCAGCTTAGTGAATATTAGTTACCATTGTTTGTACAAAATAGTCTTCGGTTTTTATAACATTGGTGGTACCATTTCTCGTTTTGTATTTGGTCTTTTCTCCAATGTATAAAATATTCCTCGGTTTTATAATGTTTGTTCAGTTTTCACGTTTTCATTATGAAAATTCTCATTACTATTTTGTGGTTTTATAACGATTGTTTCAGTATGAATTTGTTTTGTATTTGTTATAAATTTTTTTTTATTTTTGTAGTTTGATAACCTTTGTTTCATTGTTCCATTTTCTCGTTATAAATTTTTTTTTTGTATTTGCTTGATCTTAGTTAAGTGTGATTTCCTGATATGCTATCTGTAGGAGTCTAGTTGTTTAAGTATATATAGCCTGTTTGAGCCTGAATGATAGTATAGTCACCGCAGAGAGGATGGCCTTTGATTAATTGATCCAGCACCCTTCATGTTCAGGATCAAGAGGATGGACTGTAGCTGGATGGGCTGCTCAAAATGAATTTATGATGGATTTGACAAAAGTGGTCAACGACTAAAGCATGCTGGGAAACTAAGACAAGCCTTGACCAAAGTGACTATGCTAATAACCAGAATCCAGACAGGCCATAGCTACCAACAGACAATATGCAATCAACCTGGTAGCTGCAGACCCTACAATACACACCCAAATTTGGGTTTGAGTAAGAGTCCTCAGGTGATCAGCGACATCAAGGTGTGTACCATACACGGGGGCACCTCACACCGTTATTTGGAGGAGGCTATGGGCACCCAATACCTCCAAGGACTACCTTGCCATTAACATGCCAACACCTAGTTGGGTCTGATCGAACCTGATCACCCATTGGTGAATAGTAAAGACCCTCCTAAAAGGGCACGAAGACTTTAAGGTATAAGAATCACTGCTGAGCACGGTAAGTCGAGACCAACCACCAGGAGGAGAAGGTACCCAAGATCATTGGGAGAAGACGAGATGACATCACCACGTGGAAAACAGCCAACTTCCAGTGTGGTGGTATATGATCGTCGAGAGCTAAGTTAAAGTACAAGATGGACTGGTGATGTAAACAGTTAATTAATAGTGTATTTTGTTGTAATGGGATTAATTGTGTCAAATAAGTAAGCATTATTATTATTATTGAGTCGACTCACAGGTCTTTTGCTAGATATAAGAGTTAAAACCAAGTGTGGCAGGAGCAACACTGGGTAAATGAATATCACTTATGGCTCGAAGAGTCCACAGGATTCTAGAGGCACTCTGTCTCAGAAAAAAAACCTCTCGCGAGAGTATAGACTGCGATATATAAACCACACCCTCGAGCAGATACAGTGATATGTAAACAGCACCCTTAGTTGAGGACAGTGGTACACAAACCACCCCCTGATCACGGACAGTGATATATAAACCACACCCCGATCGGGGACAGTGATATATAAACCACACCCTGATCGGGGACAGTGATATATAAACCACACCTTGATTGGGTTCAGTGATAAATAAACCAACCCCTGATCAGGGACAGTGATATATAAACCACACCCTGATCGGGGACAGTGATATATAAACCACACCCTGGTCAGGGACAGTTATATACCAACCACACACCGATCGGGGACAGTGGTATATAAACCACACCCTGATCAGGGACAGTGATATACAAACCACACACCGATCGGGGACAGTGGTATATAAACCACACCCTGATCAGGGACAGTGATATATAAACCACACCCTGATTGGGGACAGTGATATATAAACCACACCCTGATCGGGGACAGTGATATATAAACCACCCCCTGATCAGGGACACTGATATATAAACCACCCCCTGATTAGGGACAGTGATATATAAACCACCCCTTGTTCGGGGACAGTGATATGTAAGTCACCCCCTGATCGGGGACAGTGATATATAAACCACACCCTGATCGGGGACAGTGATATACAAACCACCCCCTGATCAGGGACAGTGATATATAAACCACACCCTGATCGGGGACAGTGATATATATGTCACCTCCTGATCGGGGACAGAGATATATAAACCACACCCTGATATGGGACAGTGATATATAAACCACACCCTGATCGGGGACAGTGATATATAAACCACACCCTGATCGGGGACAGTGATATATAAACCACACCCTGATTGGGGACAGTGATATATAAACCACCCCCTGATCAGGGACAGTGAAATATAAACCAAACCCTGATTCGGGTCAGTGATATATAAATCACACCCTCATCAGGGACAGAGATATATAAGCCACACCCTGATCGGGGACAGTGATATATAAACCACTCTCTGATCGGGGACAGTGATGTATAAACCACCCCCTGATCGGGGACAGTGATATATAAACCACACCCCGATATGGGACAGTGATATATAAACCACCCTCCGATCGGGGCAGTGATATATTAACGACACCCTGATCGGGGTCAGTGATATATAAACCACACCCTGATTCGGGTCAGTGATATATAAACCACGCCCTGATCGGGGACAGTGATATATAAACCACACCCTGATATGGGACAGTGATATATAAACCAC
>NW_025213471.1:2509-6203 GCF_004010195.1 Chiloscyllium plagiosum | reverse complement strand
GGGGGTTAGGTATAGGACAGATGTTAGGGGTAGGTTCTTTACTCAGCGAGTCGTGAGTTCATGGAATGCCCTGCCAGTAGCAGTGGTGGACTCTCCCTCATTATGTGCATTTAAGCGGGCATTGGATAGGCATATGGAGGATAGTGGGCTAGTGTAGGTTAGGTGGGCGTGGATCGGCGCAACATCGAGGGCCGAAGGGCCTGTGCTGCGCTGTATTCTTCTATGTTCTATGTTCTATATAAACCACACCCTGATCGGGGACAGTGATACACAAACCACACCCTGATCGGCGACAGTGATGTATAAACCACACCCTGATCGGGAACAGTGATATCTATGTCGTCCCCTGATCAGGGACAGTGATATATAAACCACCCCCCGATCTGGGACAGTGATATATAAACGACACCCTGATCGAGGTCAGTGATATATAAACCACACCCTGATCGGGGTCAGTGATGTATAAACCACACTCTCATCAGGGACAGAGATTATAAGCCACACCCTGATCGGGGACTGTGATATATATACCACTCTCTGATCGGGGACAGTGGCGTATAAACCACACCCAGATCGGGGACTGTGACATATAAACCACACCCTGATCGGGGACAGTGATATATAAACCACACCCTGATCGGGGACAGTGATATATAAACCACACACCGATCGGGGACAGTGGTATATAAACCACACCCTGATCAGGGACAGTGATATATAAACCACATCCTGATTGGGGACAGTGATATATAAACCACACCCCGATCGGCAACAGTCATATATAAAGCACACCCTGATCAGGGACAATCATGTATAAACAACCCGCTGATCGGGGACTGTGATATATAAACCACACCCTGATCTGGGACAGTGATATATAAACCACATCCCGATTGGGGACAGTGATATACAAACCACAACCTGATTGGGTTCAGCGATTTATAAACCACACCCTGATCAGGGACAGTGATATATAAACCACACCCTGATCATGGACAGTGATATATAAACTGCATCCTGATCCGGGACAGTCATATATAAACCACACCCTGATCAGGGTCAGTCATATATAAACCACACCCAGATCGGGGTCAGTTATTTATAAACCACACCCAGATCGTGGACAGTGATATATAAACTGCATCCTGATCGGGGACAGTCATATATAAACCACACCCTGATCAGGGTCAGTCATATATAAACCACACCCTGATTGGGGTCAGTGATGTATAAACCACAACCTCATCAGGGACAGAGATATATAAGCCACACGCTGATCGGGGAGAGTGATATATATACCACTCCCTGATCGGGGACAGTGACGTATAAACCACACCCTGATCGGGGACAGTGACATATAAACCACACCCTGATCAGGGACAGTGATGTATAAACCATCCCCGGATCGGGGACAGTGACATATAAACCACACCCTGATCGGGAAGAGTGATATATAAACCACACCCTGATCGGGGACAGTGATATATAAACAACACCCTGATCGGGCACAGTGATATACAAACCACACCCTAATCGGCGACAGTGATATATAAACCACACCCTGATCGTGGACAGTGATATATAAACTGCATCCTGATCGGGGACAGTCATATATAAACCACACCCTGATTGGGGTCAGTGATGTATAAACCACAACCTCATCAGGGACAGAGATATATAAGCCACACGCTGATCGGGGAGAGTGATATATATACCACTCCCTGATCGGGGACAGTGACGTATAAGCCACACCCTGATCGGGGACTGTGATATATATACCACTCTCTGATCGGGGACAGTGGCGTATAAACCACACCCAGATCGGGGACTGTGACATATAAACCACACCCTGATCGGGAAGAGTGATATATAAACCACACCCTGATCGTGGACAGTGATATATAAACTGCATCCTGATCGGGGACAGTCATATATAAACCACACCCTGATTGGGGTCAGTGATGTATAAACCACAACCTCATCAGGGACAGAGATATATAAGCCACACGCTGATCGGGGAGAGTGATATATATACCACTCCCTGATCGGGGACAGTGACGTATAGGGACAGTGATATATAAACTGCACCCTGATCCGGGACAGTGATATATAAACCACACCCTGATTGGGGACAGTGATATATAAACCACCCCTGATCAGGGAAAGTGAAATATAAAACAAACCCCAATCGGGGACAGTGATATATAAAGCACACCCTGATCAGGGACAGTGATATATAAACCACACCCTGATCGGGGAAAGTGATATATAAACCACACCCTGATATGGGACAGTGATATATAAACCACACTCCGATCGGGGACAGTGATATATTAACGACACCCTGATCGGGGTCAATGATATATAAACCACACCCTGATTCGGGTCAGTGATATATAAACCACACCCTCATCAGGGACAGAGATATATAAGCCACACCCTGATCGGGGACAGTGATATATAAAACACACCCTGATCGGGACATTGATATATAAACCACACCTCGATCGGCGACAGTGATATATAAAGCACATCCTGGTCAGGGACAGTGATGTATAAAACACCCGCTGATCGGGGACTGTGACATATAAACAACACCATGATCAGGGACAGTGATATATAAACCACACCCTGATATGGGACAGTGATTTATAAACCACACCCTGATCGGTGACAGTGAAATATAAACCACACCCTGATCGGGGACAGTGACGTATAAACCACACCCAGATCGGGGACAGTGACATATAAACCACACCCTGATCGGTGACAGTGATATATAAACCACACCCTGATCGGGGGCAGTGACACATAAACAACACCCTGATCGGGGACAGTGATATATAAACCACCCCCCGCCGGTCGGGGACAGTGATAGAAAACTCCTCCCTGATCAGGGACAGTGATATATAAACCACACGCTGATCAGGGACAGTGATATACAAACCACACCCCGATCGGCGACGGTGATATAAAAACCACACCCTGGTCAGGGACAGTGATGCATAAACCACCCGCTGATCGGTGACTGTGACATATAAACCACACCATGATCAGGGACAGTGATATATAAACCACACCCTGATATGGGACAGTGATATATAAACCACACCCTGATCGTTGACAGTGATATATAAACCACACCCTGATCGGGGACAGTGATATATAAACCACATCCTGATCAGGGACAGTGATATATAAACCACATCCCGATCGGTGACAGTGGCATATAAACCACACCCTGGTCAGGGACAGCGATATATAAACCACATACTGATCAGGGACAGTGATATATAAACCACGCACCGATCGGGGACAGTGGTATATAAACCACACCCTGATCAGGGACAGTGATATATAAACCACACCCTGATCGGGGACAGTGATATATAAACCACATCCTGATCGGGGACAGCGATATATAAACCACACACCGATCGGGGACAGTGGTATATAAACCACACCCTGATCAGGGACAGTGATATATAAACCACATCCTGATCGGGGACAGTGATATATAAACCACATCCTGATCAGGGACAGTGATATATAAACCACATCCCGATCGGTGACAGTGGCATATAAACCACACCCTGGTCAGGGACAGCGATATATAAACCACATACTGATCAGGGACAGTGATATATAAACCACACCCTGATCAGGGACAGTGATATATAAACCACATCCCGAT
>NW_025213471.1:0-1500 GCF_004010195.1 Chiloscyllium plagiosum | reverse complement strand
AGTGTAGGTTAGGTGGGCTTGGATCGGCGCAACATCGAGGGCCGAAGGGCCTGTACTGCGCTGTATTCTTTTATGTTCTATGTTCTATATAAACCACACCCTGATCGGGGACAGTAATATACAAACCACACCCTGATCGGGAACAGTGATATATAAACCACACCGTGATCGGGAACAGTGATATATATGTCATCCCCTGATCAGGGACAGTGATATATAAACCACACCCTGATCGGGGACTGTGACATATAAACCACACACTGATCGGGGACAGTGTCGTATAAACCACACCCAGATCGGGGACAGTGACATATAAACCACACCCTGATCGGGGGCAGTGACATATAAACCACACCCTGATCGGGGACAGTTATATATAAACCACCCCCCGCCGATCGGGGACAGTGATAGAAAACTCCTCCCTGATCAGGGACAGTGATATATAAACCACACCCTGATCAGGGACAGTGATATACAAACCACACCCCGATCGGCGACGGTGATATAAAAACCACACCCTGGTCAGGGACAGTGATGCATAAACCACCCGCTGATCGGGGACTGTGACATATAAACCACACCATGATCAGGGACAGTGATATATAAACCATACCCTGATATGGGACAGTGATATATAAACCACACCCTGATCGAGGTCAGTGATATATAAACCACATACTGATCAGGGACAGTGATATATAAACCACACACCGATCGGGGGCAGTGGTATATAAACCACACCATGATCAGGGACAGTGATATATAAACCACACCCTGATCGGGGACAGTGATATATAAACCACACACCGATCGGCGACAGTGATATATAAACCACACCCTGATCAGGGACAGTGATATATAAACCACATCCTGATCGGGGACAGTGATATATAAACCATACACCGATCGGCGACAGTGATATATAAAGCACACCCTGATCAGGGACAGTCATGTATACACCACCCGCTGATCGGGGACTGTGACATATAAACCACACCCTGATCTGGGACAGTGATATATAAACCACACCCCGATTGGGGACAGTGAAACACAAACCAACAACCTGATTGGGTTCAGTGATATATAAACCACACCCTGAGCGGGGACAGTGATATATAAACCACACCCTGATCGTGGACAGTGATATATAAACTGCATCCTGATGCGGGAACAGTCATATATAAACCACACCCTGATCAGGGTCAGTCATATTTCAACTACACCCTGGTCAGGGACAGTGATGTATAAACCACCCGCTGATCGGGGACTGTGAAATATAAACCACATCATGATCGGGGACAGTGATATGTAAACCACACACCGATCGGGGACAGTGGTATATAAACCACACCCTGATTGGGGACAGTGATATATAAAACACCCCCTGATCAGGGACATTGATATATAAACTACACCCCGATCGGCGACAGTGATATATAAAGCACACCCTGATCAGGGACAGTGATGTATAAACCACAAACTGATTGGGTTCAGTGATAT
>NW_025213470.1:31013-33383 GCF_004010195.1 Chiloscyllium plagiosum | reverse complement strand
CGTAAATCCCAGAACTTCTTTGAAGTCTCATTCTCGAGATAACAAGGTTTTATATACAAAAAACGAATTCACAACTAAGACAATCCAATGAAGGTGTGAGGTGAGAGTCTGTCTGTATCCCAATCTTGTCCATTGCTCTCGATGTGGTCTCCTCGATATTGGGGAGACAGGATGCCAACTTGTGGAATGTTCCAGAGAACATGGACAGGATACACACTCTAAACAACCATACCGACCTGTGGCCAACCACTTCAACTACCCCTGCCACTCCGCCAAGGACATGCAAAGTTAAAAATCACACAACATCAGGTTTTAGTCCAACGGTTGTGCAACCACCTGATGAAGGAGCGGCGTTCCGAAAGCTAGTGCTTCCAATTAAACCTGTTGGACTATAACCTAGTGTTGTGTGACTTTTAACTTTGTCCACCCCAATCTAACACCAACATCTCCAAATTAGGACATGTAAGTCCTGGGCTTTCTCCACCACCAAATCCGAGCCAACCAACGATTGGAGGAAGAATGCCTCATCTTCCACCTTGGAACCCTCCAACCACACAGAATCAATGTCAATTTCAGCAGTTTCCCAATCTCCCCTCCCCCCACCTTATCCCATATTGAACCTTCCAACTCAGCACCACCCTCTTGAACTGTCCTATCTGTCCATCTTCCTTCCTACCTGTCTGCTCCGCACTCTGCTCCAAACTATCACTATTACCTTCCACTCCATCTACCTATCATTCCCTGCTACCTTCCTCCCCAACCCCACACCCCGTCCCATTTATCTTTCAGCCCCCATGGGCCACCCCCACTCCCACATTCCTGATGAAGGGCTTATGCTCAAAATGTTGATTCTTCTGCTCCTTGGATGCCGCCTGACCTGCTGTGCTTTTCCACCTTGATCCTTTTGACAATGTTCTACATCGATCTCCTTCAGTGCTTCACCTCACCACCAATAACCCACACCCCGCCACCGACCACCCCGCTGGATGGGAGCCAAACCAAACAACTGCTGGGAAATTATTCAACCTCGTTTGATGGACCAGGCGGAAATGTTAAGGGCCACACTGGGGGAGAGGGGTAGTGTGGATTAATTGTTTGAGAATATTTGTGCCCCCATTGTCTAACAAAGCAACAGGTTGGAAACTGTGTGTATGAGAGTGAGAGAGTATTTGATAGATGTGTGTGTGTGTGTGTGAACTGATATTGTCGGGACTGAAACTCTGGACAAAAGCCTTGCCTCACACATGTCTGTTAAACTAGTCCTGACCCTCTCTTTAAACCAATGCCCTCTAGTATTTGACAGTTCCACTCTGGTGAAAGGGACTCTGACTATCCACCCTATCCATGTTCCTCATCATTTTATATACTCTGATATCGAAAGAGGAAACAAGGTGAGGGAGCATTTAATGAATGGCAGGACACTGGGTAGCTCACATGAACAGAGAGATCTTGGGTGTAATTGTTTACTGATACAATACAACTTAGGAACAGGCCCACCAATTCTGCGCCAATTCCTAACCCTAATTTAGATCCATTCCTCATTGCCCATGATCATGTGTCCATGTGCCTTAATCATTGTTAACAGGCCTGCATTCCCCACCTCCATTGACACCCACCTCCCTCTGAGTGAAATGATTTCCCTTCACTTCTTCCCTAAACCTGCCTCCTCATACCTTGAGCCAACACCCTCTTGTAGTTGACCTGTCCGATGCCTCCGCTATCCACGCTATCTATGTCTACCATAACTTTGTAAGGGTCCATCAGGTCACCCCCTCGACCTCCGTCTTGCCTGTGAAGACAATGTGAGTTTAAAATCAAACTTCACATCCCTGAAGACAGCACAGCATCTGATTTAGGATGGTAAAGGTGGCACATGGGACACTCTGCTTTCATCAGTCATGGCTGAGCGTATAAGAACTAGGCCTCAATCCGGTAATAGGCCTCAACCGGTAGGAGGCCTCACCATCACTATGGTGACCAGCAGCCAGACTCCATGGTTTGGGTTGAGGGACCCTTCCTCGGAACTGAAGGTAACTCATAAAAGGATGTTTTTTTTACAGTACGCAGCTTGATTGGGAGGATTAAATGATAGAGATCAAAGAGAAAGAGAAGAGAAAGAGAGAATTTTTGTGGAGTCAGTTGATGAAAGAGGAAGTGAACGGTGCTCAAAGTTTAAAGATGGGAATAAGTGAAGACTGCAGATGCTGAAAATCATAGTCAAGACTGTGGTGCTGGAAAAGGACAGCAGGTCAGGCAGCATCGGAGGAGCAGAAGGTCGACGTTTTGGGCAAAATCCCTTCATCAGGAATGAGGATTGTGAGCGAACGGGATGGAGAGATAAATGGGAGGGGGAGTGGGGTTGGGGGTACG
>NW_025213470.1:29669-30959 GCF_004010195.1 Chiloscyllium plagiosum | reverse complement strand
GGGGAAATGAAGAAACTGGTGAAATCCACATCCCATGTGGTTGGAGGGTCCCAATGCGGAAGATGAGGCGTTCTCCTTCCAGTCTTTGGGTGGTTAGCGTGGATTGACCATGCTCAATACCCGATAGTCTGCAGGCTAGATTGATTATCTGTGATTACTGTGGGGTTATGACTCAATGACTCTCCTTTGACACGTTGTGCTGTCCCAGTTCTGCATTGAACGAGGTGGCAGGACAGTAAGGGAAAAGAAGAGTGAGCTGTATGAGTTGGGCCAGTTCTGTGCCTCTGTCTATCTCTGTATCTCCCTCTCTGTCTCTGTATTTGTATCACCCCTGTCTCTCTCTCTCTCACTCTGTATTTTTCTCTCTCTGACTCTCCCTCTCTGTCTGTCTCGCTCTCTCCCTCTCTGTCTGCATCTCCCTCTGTCTGTATTTCTCTCGATGATTCTCTCTCTCTCTCTGTTCCCACTCACTCTGTGTCCGTATTTCTTACTGTGTACTTGCCTCTCTCTCTCTGTCTGTGTCTGAGAGACAGCGTGAAAGCTGCAGGTTCCGAGAACGACCTTAAGACACTGGAGCAGAAATTAGGCCATTCGGCCCGTCGAGTATGCTCTGCCATTCAATCCTGGCTGATAGGTTCCTCAACCCCTTTCTCCCGCGTTGTGGAGCCAGTGGCGTGGATGTGTCAATGTGGCCGAATTGGAGAGAAGTGTGTGGGCTGTTACTGCGTGGACTGAGCCTTCCGGTTAGAATGGAATGTGATTGCCGAGTGGTTTTCGGTGCTGTATTCAGATCGCATCCTCTCCTGGGGCGTGGGCTCCCATCCCACTCCCTCTAATTCACTGACTTTGTCATCAAATTGACACTATCTCTTCCCCCAGGCCAGGATTTGAGGTACCGCTGCTTCAGGACGATTTACAAAAACCACCCTTCAATGTATGTGGCTGGGAGTGACTGTGACTACATGCAGCCTCTGTGTTGACAGAAAAGGCAGCAGCACTCGGTTATGGAGCTCTTATAAAAGAGAGAGCCTGTGTGTCGCTGCACTCCATCAGACTGCAGAGAGAAACGAGCGTCTACTTAAAGTCAGATCCATGCCAGAGGCAAAGTGGAAATGCTTAGGGTGGGGTGGAGTGTTTTTAAGAGGGAACGTCTGACCCAACGTGGGGCTCCAATCCACGACCTTGAGATTAAAAGTCATATGCTCTACCGACTGAGCTGGCTGGGCGCCACACCAGGGAGTGTGTTTGCCTTATCTGGTTGTGGTCAATCTGCTTCCACTACTTATCCAG
>NW_025213470.1:27633-29637 GCF_004010195.1 Chiloscyllium plagiosum | reverse complement strand
TCTTATAAAAGAGAGAGCCTGTGTGTCGCTGCACTCCATCAGACTGCAGAGAGAAACGAGCGTCGACTTAAAGTCAGATCCATGCCAGAGGCAAAGTGGAAATGCTTCGGGTGGGGTGGAGTGTTTTTTAACCGGGAGCGTCTGACCCAACGTGGGGCTCCAATCCACGACCTTGAGATTAAAAGTCATATGCTCTACCGACTGAGCTGGCTGGGCGCCACACCAGGGAGTGTGTTTGCCTTATCTGGTTGTGGTCAATCTGCTTCCACTACTTATCCAGTAATGTTTTCTGTGTTAAATGCAAAAGTGCTGCTACTGCTGCTAAGGATCGGGAATTAAAATCATAATATCTTACAATCCGCAGGTTGGATTTGACAAAAGGCATCCAGGCTCCTCCTCCTGCTGCTGTCGGGGGAACCTGCAATCACCTCTCTCCCACACACTCACCACCGGCTACACACACATAAACAGAGAGAGAGAGAGAGACTCTTGCTGTCTGAGTTTGCACAACTCCACAGAGAAACCGCAACAATCCCAGGGCTGAAATTGGATAAATTACGCCTGGTTCGCAGGGCTCCCCCAGGCAGGAAGGGACATGTACCAGCCATGCCTTGCCGAATTGTTTTCATAGTGTAGTGGTTATCACGTTCGCTTCACACGCGAAAGGTCCCCAGTTCGATCCTGGGTGGGAGCATTTTCGAGCAGTACTGCACAGCAGAACAAGATGTTCTGAACAAGATGCCGACCAATGCTCCTCATATATGCACCCTCAAATTTCTGGGACCATATGCATATCCAGCCGTCTCCCACATTTGTACAACTGCTGCTGGCAACGCATTCCATGCTCTCACAACTCTCTGTGTGAAGACTCCACTTCTGACATCCTCTCTCTACTTTCCTCCAACCAACTTCAAACTGTGACCTCGTGTTAGCCATTTCTGCCCTGGAAACTAGTCTCTGGCTATCAACTCTATCTATGCCTCTCATTATCTTGTATACCTCAATTAGGTCCCCTCTCCTCCTCCTTTTCTCCAATGAAAAATGTCCGAGCTCAGTCAACCTCTCTTCATAAGATAAGCCCTCCAGTCCAGGCAACATCCTGGTCAATCTCCTCTGAACCCTCTCCAAAGCATCCACATCTTTCCTATAATAGGGTGACCAGAACTGGACGCAGTATTCCAAGTGTGGTCTAACCAAAGCTTTATCGAGCTGCAACAAGATCTCACCACTCTTAAATTCATCCCGCTGTTAATGAAAGCTAAAACGCCATATGCTTTCTTAACAACCCTGTCCACTTGGGTGGCCATTTTAAGGGATCTATGTACCTGCACACCAAGATCCCTCTGTTCCTCCACACTGCCAAGAATCCTATCCTTAATCCTGTACTCAGCTTTCAAATTCGACCTTCCAAAATGCATCACCTCCCATTTATCCAGGTTGAACTCCATCTGCCACCTCTCAGCCCATCTCTGCATCCTGTCAATGTCCCGCTGCAGCCTACAACAGCCCTCTATACTGTCAACGACACCTCCAACCTTTGTGTCATCTGCAAACTTGCTGACCCATCCTTCAATCCCCTCATCCAAGTCATTAATAAAAATTACAAACAACAGAGGCCCAAGGACAGAGCCCTGTGGAACACCACTCACCACAGACTTCCAGGCAGAATATTCTCCTTCTACTGCCACTCGCTGTCTTCTGTTGGCCAACCAATTCTGTATCCAGACAGCTAAGTTCCCCTGTATCCCATTCCTCCTGACCTTCCGAATGAGCCTACCATGGGGAACCTTACCAAATGCGTTGCTGAAGTCCATATACACTACATCCACAGCTCGACCCTCATCAACTTTTCTAGTCACATCCTCAAAGAACTCAATAAGGTTTGTGAGGCATGACCTGCCCCTCACAAAGCCGCGTTGACTGTATTTAATCAAGCCATGCTCTTCCAGATGGTCATAAATCCTATCCCTCAGAATCCTTTCTAACACCTTGCAGACGACAGAC
>NW_025213470.1:25814-27331 GCF_004010195.1 Chiloscyllium plagiosum | reverse complement strand
TGAAGGGCTTCTGCACGAAACGTCGACTCTCCTGCTCCTCGGACGCTGCCTGACCGGCTGTGCTTTTCCAGCACCACACACTTCCACTCTGACCTCCAGCATCTGCAGTCCTCACTTTCTCCTAAATTCTCCCTGCAGTCTGATGGAGTGCAGCGACACACACACTCTCTCTCTGCAGCCGCTCGCTTCACTGAGAGCTCCATGACCCAGTGCAGCTGGCTTTACAGTCGACACTGGGTGAGGGTCTGGGCCGGACACACAGAGGCTGCACACACTCACGGAAACAAACATTAACCTGCGGCTCTGTAAAACCGCCAGGGGCAGGGGAAGCGAGTCTGACTCCCCAGCAGCAGGTGCCTTGGGGATTGGGGGGTGGGCGTCAATTTTATCACAAGCTCACACTCCAATTCGTTTATGTGTTGAAAAAAATTAAACCTACACAATCAGGAGTGAGACTCAAACCGTCAGTTCAAAAACAAGCTGCAACTTAAAATCAGCACCTGAGACCGCTCGGCCAGCCTGACCCATACTAACCTCGCCCCATTCCGTTGTCAATGTTCACACGAAGGCTCAGTCCAGTCAGTGTCTGCACACACCTCTCTGTTCACACAGACTTCTATCAAACTCTCTCACTCACCCACATTCCAGCCTGGTGCTTTGTCAGCCCCCCTCCGGTACAAATATACTCAAACAATGATGCTTTGTCCCCCCTCTGCCATGAAGGACCCCGTCTCGCCAATCAAGTCTTGCAGCAGAGCTCCTGGAGACCTGAGCAAAGAGCCTTTCCCATCCAGGCCACTAGTGGGCCCCTGTGCACTTACATTGAACTGGGCACCACACTCAGTCTCTCACACTCACACAGTCACACGTACTCACACAGACACACATTAAGGCAGCTTCTCACTCACTCAGCGCATCCCCAGTGCTTGTCTCCTTTGACATCTCACACTGTCCCAGTTCTGGATGGGACAGTCGGGACAATACCTCAAGAGTGAGGTGTCAGAGTTTTGGCCAGCTCCATGAGGGAGGAGAAAAGCCGAAGATGAAAGACGATGTTCCCACCCAGGATCAAACTGGTAACTTTTCGCATGTAATGTGAACATGATAACCACTACACTATGGAAACCGTGTGGTTGTTGGAACTTTGTACAAGTCCCTTCCTGCCTGTACCTGTGAACAGGTACAATCTCTGGGGAGGGACTGTGACACTCCTCATGACTTCAGTCGTGAAAGAGGTAGACTTGCCTCTTTTGAGCAATCACAGGCAGATGGATAGAGCATTTCACTTCCTCCCAGCTGCTTTGACTAGTGTATTTCTCCTCCATACCCAGTGAGGTCTGTGCTGTGTCATCAAATGTCAGAAAGACATTTTGCAAATAGAAGCAGTAGGTTGAGCTGCTGCAGGTATTTGTGGTTTGTCAGTGCAGTGTGTTCGGTTGGAGCTGTGCCTTCACAAGATAGAGTTAAAAATCTCACAACACCAGGGTATAGTCCAACAGGTTTATTTGGAAGCAATG
>NW_025213470.1:17667-19887 GCF_004010195.1 Chiloscyllium plagiosum | reverse complement strand
AAAGGCATCCTTTAAATCTATCACACTAAACCATTGTGGTCATAAGGGATCTTACTTAATAACATATAGGGGTTTGGCACCACTGGGTGCCTGACCTGTTCTATTCGATTCAATGTTCTCAAATCCTGCACCAATCGATACATTCCATCAGATTTCCGCACTGGTAGAATTAGGATATTATAACGAGACATACATGGCTCCAACAGTCCATCTCTAGCCCCTCAATCACTGGCTGCAGTCCTCGTTTACCTTCTATGGAAATGGGATATTGTTCCGCATAAACAACGACCCCTTTCCTTTTTAAACTTATTTCTAGGGGACGGATCTGTACTTTTCCACGATTCCCTTCTCTAGCCCATATAATAGGGTCTACCTCTCTCTCCACATCTTCTGTCAACATTGCCATTTGTACTACTAATTCTTTTTCCTGAATTCAAATCTCCAGTCCGAAGAGGATAATTAAATCTCTCCCTAGTAAGTTACTTCCTATATCAGGGATATACAACAGTTCCCCTGTGACCCTATCCTTAGGACCTTCTATCATCATAGGTTCAAATACTGGAACAGTAAATCCATCCACTTTTACTCCGGAAACAGCAATTGACCGTGTTGACATTCCTACCTCCTTTGGTTTAAAATTCAGCAATGACCGTGCTTCCAACGTGTCTACTCGGAAGTCGACCTCTTCACTACAGGGTCCCACCTTCAAGTTTATCAAGCTATATCAGGGATATACAACAGTTCCCCTGTGACCCTATCCTTAGGACCTTCTATCATCATAGGTTCAAATACTGGAACAGTAAATCCATCCACTTTTACTCCGGAAACAGCAATTGACCGTGTTGACATTCCTACCTCCTTTGGTTTAAAATTCAGCAATGACCGTGCTTCCAACGCGTCTACTCGGAAGTCGACCTCTTCACTACAGGGTCCCACCTTCAAGTTTATCAAGATTTTCTGGTGGCTCCCCGGGGACAGGAACCCCTGACACCCCTATTCTTCATCAAAATTCATAAGCGGAATTGCCCTTTCTTTCTTGTGTAGATCAGGACACTCCCGCTTAAAATGCCCGAGTTTCTACAATAATAGCATCCTGCCTGTGGAGACTTCCATCTCTTCCCCTGTCGCCCGAACCCTCTATCAAATGCTCCCCCTTGTCCTCTCCCTCTCCGTCTTCCTCTCTGTCCTACATGCTGCCACACACCGCTCAGGTTGCTCACTATTGGTTCCATTCTTTTCTTAACTACCTCATCAACCGTAGCTACCACCATTTTTACCTTCTGTTTTTGTCTCTCATCCTCTCTCTTTACAAACATTTTCTGTGCCACTCTTAACAATTCATCTTATAGTTTTTCGCTCCACTCTTCTATCTTCTGCATCTTTCTCTGTATGTCTGGCCATGCCTTTGTCACAAAATGTACTTTCAAAAGACCCTGTGCCACTAGGTCCTCAGGGTTCATTCTCGAGTATTTCCGCTTTGAGTCTATTAATCTTTGCAAGAAAGCTGAGGGAGTGTCCTCTTTCTCCTGTCTAACTTCAAAGGCTTTAGTCAAATTCTGTGACTTCGGTACTGCCTCTCGTATTCCTTTTAGAATCAGTTCTTTCAATTCCCTCATTTCTTCTCGATGCTCCGGGTTTTGATTTTCCTTCTGGGGGTCTCTGAAGGGAAACTTCATCTCTCCCTGTCCAGCATCCCCATCTCCAATGGCGTGTTCCCTGTCCCATATTTTAATGGCTGCTCCTCGTATAAGTCCTATTTCTTCCCCAGTAAATGGTATATACAAAGTACATATTAACTCAGCCCACGTATACAGATTGGGCCCCACAAATTGATCGATTTGTTCAGACAACCCGACTGGATCCTCAACCAGGACTTTCATCTCCTTTTTGAATGTTCTGACCTCCCCACTGGTGAGGGTGGCACTTACAAACCCAATCTCTTTGTCCCCTATTGATACCTCCCGAAGGGGATCATTCGTTACGTTTTTCCCATTTTTTTCCTGTTTTTGTTTTCCCCCTTCGGCTTTGGTTTAGATCCTCCGGAGGCCTCCTCTACCTCTACTTTATCTTTGCTTTCTTTTGTTGAGGATTGAGGGTAGGAACAACAACATCCCGGTCCACCGCCCCTTCCTCCTCCTCTTGTAAGTCATCCGTTCCCTGTCCCTGTCTGTCTGTCTCTCCTCCTCCCCCATTTTCACCTAATCTGATTTTATGGAGTGT
>NW_025213470.1:16004-17261 GCF_004010195.1 Chiloscyllium plagiosum | reverse complement strand
TGTCTGATTCAGATGTCTCTCTTGTGGGATTCATACCAGTCGCCCAAGGGAGCGGACCAAACCGGGAAACGAGACCGCTCCTTAATTGGGAACGGGACGCATCTTTCCAGTGTCCAGGGCCAGCCACTCCCCCCGGCGATGGAAAAACATCCCGGACAGTCCCCAGTTGTGAGAAACAAAGCTCACTGACTTCAATAATTTCAGTCTGAGACAAAATCTGCATCAGTAGTGTCCTTTATTTTACTCTTGCAAGAGGGTGTGATGTCTACTGTGTACAAGGCAAGGGACACACACACACAGACACCGAATTCAACTAATACACGATATGTATGTAATTTGGTTCCTTTTTTTATCCCATTGTTCCACCCTGTTTACATCTTCCACTTCTCTAAGACCGGCACCCATTGCCCCTGATTATCTCTTGCCTTATCCGGCCTTGTCTGTACCAAAATGCTTTTTTTCTGGCCTCACAAGGCCG
The DNA here is from genome assembly GCF_004010195.1 of Chiloscyllium plagiosum. Classification (NCBI taxonomy): domain Eukaryota; kingdom Metazoa; phylum Chordata; class Chondrichthyes; order Orectolobiformes; family Hemiscylliidae; genus Chiloscyllium; species Chiloscyllium plagiosum. The sequence goes on along the minus strand of NW_025213470.1, from coordinate 16,783 downwards.
TTGGACTGCATCGCACAGTGATCCATTGTTAGGTATATCCTTTTTAACCATTATCTACTCCCTCCATCTGTGCTTTCCCCAACCATACTGATCCTTATGACCTTTTAATTGGGGTTTGTTCCTGTGTTTCAGTAAAAGTGGGCAACAGATGCTAATACCTACTCCTTGTGCAAGCTTAACTCCCTCCCCTCACAGCACCGTATCTATTTGTCTGTAACATCTAGCATTCTTTACAGGCACATTTCAGCTAATACAAAAACAATTACGTATTTCCTTCACATAGTTTCCATTCTTGTTGACTCAGCTCTTAGTTGAAACAATTACACACTGGTGTGAGTTCACTTACCTTGCATAAGTAATTATAATTTCAGAAGTAACACTATATCCCACACTAGAGGTTGCCTAATAGATGCCACTACTTAAATGATTTAAGATTTAAGGGTGATAGGGAAAAGCCAGTGAGCCTGATGTCAATAGTGGGTAATTTGTTGGTGGGGATTATGAGGCATTGGATCTGCACGTATTTTGAATGGCAACAACTGATTAGGGATCTTCAACATGCCTTTGTGCAAGCGATATTGTGTCTCACTAATTTGTCTGAGTTTTTTTGAAGAAGCAACTAAGATGATTAATTTCGGCAGAAAGGTGTACATTGTCAATATAGACTTTGGTAAGGTGTTTAATAATGTTGTGCATGGGCATCTGGTTAACACTGTTGGTTCATATGAATATATGGAGAACTAGACATACGGATATAAATTTTGTTCAAAGGTAGGAGA
>NW_025213470.1:13864-14950 GCF_004010195.1 Chiloscyllium plagiosum | reverse complement strand
TCTCTGCCCTTCACACAGACACCCTCCTTCACACACATATGCATGCACGTATAAATTTGTGGGGTGAAATTGCATATGCACGTTTGCATTTGCAGATACACTTTATTTTGTTCCAAAAACATACAATTTGGAGGCAGTCAGTCAATGCTGTATTTTATGAACTCGTACTTTGGGAACAAGCCCAATCTGACTCCAGGCGAAGTCACAGACAGACTCCCAACAAGACCTCTCGCCAGAAATATATTGTCTGACTGGAGGGTCACCTCTTTTACATTAATAATGCCTGAAGGTATCTCCAGGCAGTGGCTTGAAATAAATTCTGCGATTTGCATTTAAACAATCAAGACATGAACCTCCATTCTAAGTGATTAATGATTTAAGAGCCATCCTAGGTGCGTATCTTTCATGCGCATGAGTTGTACAATCCTTATAACTTCTTTTTTTAAGGTAGTCCTCTCTCTAACACTTAATGAAGCAGCAGAAGCGCTGTGGAAGCTTGTGTTTTCAAATAAACGCGTTGCACTAAAACCTACTGTCGTGTGAATTTGACCTTGTCTGACCCAGTCCCAGCGGCTCCATATCATAGCTTTTTATTGCTTAGCCAATCATCTCTCTTAGCAAATAAATCTTTCCTTTCCCCATGTGATCTTCTCGCGCATATTGATCTTTTATGAAGCACGTTTCACACTGCTGTCTGGAAATCCAGGTATAATACATCTATATGATCCCCATTATCCACCCTGTTTGTCAATTTTTAAGAAAGTTAGTCAAATCATTCAAACATGATTTATCCTTTTAAAGCTATGTTGTCTGTGCTGGATTGTGTCTTGCCTTTGAAAATATCTTGCTATTAATTGCTTCCTAACGGATTCTAACAATTTGCCTTCATTACCAATAAATTTCTCATTACTTTTCATTCCCTAGAGAAGTTGGTTATTCTAAGTTCTTTGCTTTCTATAAACTCTATGTTTCCTTTCACAATTCCCATATAACAAGCACAAGACTGTAAAAGATCGGCTCCAATTGCTGTGTAAAAGGCATGAGTGGCTGATTGGACTCATTCTGTTCCTGCTTTACACACTTACT
>NW_025213470.1:11911-13226 GCF_004010195.1 Chiloscyllium plagiosum | reverse complement strand
TAGCTCAGTGGTTAACACTGCTGCCTCACTGCACCAAAGATTCATGTTCAAATACAGTCTCCAATTTCCTCCCACAGTCCCAAGATATGTAGGTAAGGTGGATTAGCCACGCTAAATTACCCATAATGTCCGGGGATGTGGAGGCTAGGTGCATCAGTCATGGAAAATGCCAAGTTATAAAGATTGGGTGGGGTGGGTGGTGGGGTTTGGATGGGATGGTCTTCGGAGGATCAGTGTGTTGTCGATGGGTCAAATGGACTGCTTCCACACTGCAGAGATTCTTGCAGAAATCAAATGAGGGAACAATCCTCGAGTTAATTCTAATATCCTTTCCTCAGTGAGGAAATTAACTCTGTTCACACTACTCGAGATGTGATCTCACTGAGACCCTATACAGCAGCAGCAGCATTTTGCCAGCCTACTGTAAGGTTCCCACCCAGGTTAGAGCAGTCTCAGCTCTCTGGGAATACACAGCATTGCTGAAAGATCTTTGTCCTTCTTAACTCCACCAGCATAACGGGAGATCTGGTGATAATGTCACAATGACATTTGAGAAGAACATGTCATGTGTGTTGAGATGATATCAATGTTGAGATATGCCTTGCCACACATCTCGCCTGAATCTACCGTTAACCTCCCCAGAGCCCACGTCACTCATATTCCACGGAAGCTGGTAAGGTGGAGCTTTGAAACAGCAAACATTGATGAGAGTTATATATCAAAATCAAAATTGTGATACAAATGTTGGGTATGTTATAAAACAGGAAATTAGATATACAAGTTTGTGGGTACTGCAGTAATAATGGAGATCTTTAAGTTGCTTCTGAACAAGTAAACCCAAGTGAATGTTAATGCTGGGAAAATGGATTTCATAACCATGTATGAGATGGGTTGTTTTGACAATATGTCGACCACCGAGCTAGATATCAGGCTGTTTTGTAATTGCTGATGTGTGATCAGAAGAGGTAATTAAAGACTTTGCTGTAAAGGAGCTTTTGGGAATAGTAAGCTTAATATTTTGAATTTAAATGACATTTGAATACAAAGCAGTTATTTTTCCTTATATTACTGGTGTATACTGAGTCATGCACGCCATTAAGATACGAATAAAAAGTTGGCTTCAGTGAATTTGAAAAGTATATTAAAATGATTTAATGAAAGACAGACAATGGCTGTTATTTATACAAACATTGTGAGGTCTGTAAGGACGTTCTCGAGATTAATTCCTCAGGTAGCAAGATTGTCTGATGAGGAAACTCCGCCGGTGTTCCAGAGAGTTTCAGAGAATGAGAGGTGATCGAAATGAAACATTTTT
>NW_025213470.1:7188-11892 GCF_004010195.1 Chiloscyllium plagiosum | reverse complement strand
GCAGAACAGAATAACCAGGGAATGTTTGGTGATGGAGAGAATACCGGGAAATAAATGAATTCAAGATGGTGAACAGTCTAGTTCTCAGTTACAAATCACACAACACCAAGTTATAGTCCAACAGGTTTAATTGGAAGCACATTATCTTTCAGAGCGACACTCCTTCATCAGGTGATAGTCACTATCACTTGATGAAGGAGCGTGGCTCCGAAAGCTAGTGTGCTTCCAATTAAACCTGTTGGACTATAACCTGGTGTTTGTGATTTTTAACTTTGTACACCCCAGTCCAACACCGGCATCTCAAAATCAAGTCTAGTTCTCAGATGTTTGTGAGGACTGGGGTGTTGGGTGGTTCGGAAGTTTATGGTAAAGATGGAATTTGTCTTGAAAACTGAAGACAGTAGTTTCTGTCTTTGTCAAATATAGGTAACAGAAATAGCAATGAAGTTCAGCATAGTTTATGGGATTAATAAATGGATAGAGATGGAGAGACTTACCAGGAACACCAACAATAGCGAGCATGGGATAGTAAAACGCCTGAATAATCAACAGTACGGCTTCTATCCGATCTTGTAATGTTGACCAATACGACGAAAGATAGAAAAGATCCAAGGATAACCTCCTGTCCATTGTTGCAGCATTCCAGTCTAATGTTCTCAGATTCTGATCCATTAGTGTAACAATCCACAATATTCACAGATGTTTATCACTCCTCTTCCCGTCTCTGCAGCTGCTGATCCCCATTAGTTTTGGAGGTGATGCATCTGCTGCTACAATGGGACAAAGCATTGCAAGAAGCCCCTTACTAATAGAAGAGGGAAACTATCCAGTGACACAATTGGAATCCACGGAGACTGTCATCAATCACAGTCACTGAACAAACAGATCAGTTAGCTCCTTTCAGTGTGGTACATTCAGATCACAATAAGAACTGGACTGGATTGAATGCTGGCATTGCAGGATATTGGTCACATCTCCCATCACCAATTGCTTAGGTGAAGTTAGTTAGGAGGGCGAATGATGGATATTTTCTTATCGCAGGTTAGATGATTCTGGTGTGTTGTTCATTTGCAATGCTGTAACCACCTGAACCTCCCACCATCACCTCCAAAAACACAATCTCGATGTTGGGGTTAGCGTGCTCCCCTCCACTAGAACAGGCCCCAAGGAATAGATTGGCAATGGGCAGGAAGTGTGGATTTGCCTGGGCATTCTTCTAATTGCTCTCATAAGGCAAATTCGTATCTTCAACGCACAATGCACTACACCTTAATACACTTTATTGGATTCAAAACAGTAAGACTTACATTTATTGAATTCAGTCCATAGTGAAATATGGCATGTTGGCACAAAGCTGGTCCCTTTACAAGGATATGTTTTTCGTGAGACTTTTTAAAGAGGTTCTAAATGACCAATATGTCTGAATTCTAAAAGGTTTATTGGCGTCCTTTTGTTTATACATAACAATAATGCCGTAGGCAGACAACTTTTACGTCTTTAAAAAGAAGTTTGTTTCATAAAGAAGACATGACCAACTCTCTAGTTGGACAGGTCGGTTCAATCTGGGATTAGTTGAGTGAGCTAAAAATGTGCTGCTGGAAAAGAGCAGCAGGTCAGGCAGCATCCAAGGAACAGGAAAATCGACGTTTCGAGCATGAGCCCTTCTTCAGGAATCCTAAAGAAGGGTTCATGCCCGAAACATCGATTCTGCTGCTCCGTGGATGCTGCCTGGACTGCTGCGCTTTTCCGGCAACACATTTTCAGCTCTGATCTCCAGCATCTGAAGTCCTCACTTTCTCCTATTAGTTGAGTGAGGGTCACTGTTGAAATTGAATGCTCTCCCCTCCTTCTGCCCTTCTGACTTCATATCCTGTAAGCCAGAAGCCTTTAGACAATGTTTCAGGAATCTAAGCAGGTATCCTGGTCAAGACTATTTTGAGTTTGAAAGGATCAAACAAAGTCATTTTGATAGATTGATAAGAGCTTTAAAAATCAAGCAAATCTACGATGCTCGGCGAGAGACAATTAGTTTGGAGGGTCCAAAAATGCTTGCCTGATATAGTGCAAATTCATTTGGAAGAGCGGAGAGTTGAAACAGCAAGGTTAGCAGCTGAAGTGGTTGATGATTATGAATTGACCCATACAACGCGGTTTGGCTTCCAGAATCAATTTCAGCCCATGAGGGATAGAAATCTGGCCAATGATAAATCCTCACGTGGAAAGGGAAAGGAAGATCACAGTGAAGATCATAAGAACAACTTACTATAGGATAAAAAGGAAACCCGTGAGGAGCACAATGAAGTTAGAAAACCTCCGATGTTTTTATTGCAACAAGTTAGGTCACATGAAATCACTCGGTTGGTTAGCTAGGGAAAATAAAACAGATGTAGGAAAACAGGATAAGCCTGGGAGTTTTGTTGGAGCGGCAACAGAAAGCACAGTGGAAGCTAGAAAGCTGCATCAGAATGTTAAGCTTATTGGAGTTTGGTTAATGAGGAAGTGCCAGATCTGCTTATAAAATGTACCGACCAAGTTTATTCACATAGTCCAGGAGTAACAGGTAAAGAAAATGCGATATTAAGGGACACAGGATCCTCTCAGTCTGTGATGCTGAAAGATGAGGAGATATGTACTCCGAAAGGATTATTTCCAGAAAAGGTCCTGCTAAAGGAAACTCATGGTGAGACTGAAAGCACAAAATTACATCAAGCAAGTGCACAATGTCAAGAAGAGTGTGGATAAATTGTGGTAAGAGTGTTGGACACACTGTCAGCTCCAGGAATACAAATTGCCTTTGCAAAGTATATAGCTGATTTACCTGTAGAAATACTACCTACTGTGACTGAAAACTCAGCAGAGACACAGGCAACTGAAGCAATTCAGGAGTCTTATCCCGTAATCTTTCCTGATTGTGGGGTAACAAGGTCTCAATGTCACCAGTTGAAACAAATGTAAAAATGTTGAATCAAAAATGTAAAGATAAGGAAGCTGAAGTGGCATTAGCAGACACTTTATTCCATCAGTTAGTTGAGACAAAACAGGGGCAAACAGAGTCTCATGCAATATTTTTTAGCTCAGCTAAACCAATTAAGTTCCAGCAGAAAGATGAATATTTAAAGCTGTTATAACAAAAAAGTTTGTACATTAGGTATTCTGAATATATCACTGTTTGTTGTTACCTTACAATTTATGTTCTAATGAGGAAATGGAGACTATCACATAATCAAGAGGAGGAGAAATGGGCATTAAGACATCAAATTGTATTGCTAATGCAGTATAGAATGGTGGTTTTGTGAGTGGCGCATGAGCGACGACCTAGAGGTCATTTATGAGTGAGGAAAACTCAGGCTGAAATACAAAGACATTTTTGCACACCTGGACTGCACCAGATGTCGTTGAAGTGTGCCACGTGTGGCATAGATGTCATGTAATTGGAAAATCACAGGCGGTAATAAAACCTGCACCTTTAATAATTATTCCTGCATTTGAGGAACCTTTTACAGGAGTCTGAATTGACTGGTAAGGTCGCCAACCTCAAACAATAAAGTGGGAATCAATACTTCTGAATAATAATGGATGTATCGACTAGATTTCCAGAGGCCATTCCCGGATGCAATATCACAGCTGAAAGGACTGTAGAGGAATTACTCTTTTAAAAAGAGATACGGTCTACCAATAGAGATACAGTGAGATCAAAGTTCAAACTTCACATCCAAACTATTCCAAGAAGATAAGGGCCGCATAGGAATAAAGGAAATCAAATCTACTGCGTCCCATGCAAAATCGCAGGGAGCACTAGAAAGGTGACATCAAACATTGAAGACCATGTTGAGGGCTTATGGTCAGGATTATCCTGATGATTCGGGTAAGGGAATTCTCTTTGTACTTTTTGCGATCAGAGATGCATCAAACAAATGCACCAAATTTAGTCCATTGGAATGAGTTTTTGGGAATCAAGTGAGAGGACTGTTAAAATTGGTTAAGGAGAAATTAGTAAATCAGAATTCAAAGGGCACACATTTGGAATAGGTCTCGAATTTTAGGGAACGAATAATAGCGCTGGGGAGTTGACTCGTCAGAATTTAAAAGTATTGCAGCATGCAATGAAACAGGAAGCGGATAGGAAATGAAACATTTGCAAATTTGTTATTGGGGATAATGTATTAGTGTTACTTCCAGTAATAGGTGAACCTTGAAATGCAAGGTTTAGTGGACCTTATCAAATGCAAAGGAAATTGAGTGAGGGTAATTTGATAGAAACTCCAGACAGAAAGAAATCTCACAGAGTATGTTATGTGAATATGCTCAAAAGGTATTTTGACAGAGAAGGAAAGTAAGAGGAGAAGGTGTTAATGATAACAACAAAGAAGGAAGAACCAATTCAAAGGATTCATCCCAACACCATCTACCTCCTACTGTCAAGCCAATTTTGTAACTGCATTGACTTTGCGATAGCCCACACATAACCGTTGGACGTTTTCTGGCTTTGGCACCATGGCTCAGGGTGAGTTCCAGTCACTGTAAATCACTTCAATTCCGCCATCTTGGAGCATATGTTCAAACTCCTTCTGAACCTGTGCCAACTTTAGAGGGTTATGCCTATAAGGATGTTTCTTAATCGTAACAGCATCTCCGATATCTATGCACAATTAGGGAAGTACTTCCAAGTTAATTTCCGCATATCTCCCCATGTGATAGTAATAA
>NW_025213470.1:0-655 GCF_004010195.1 Chiloscyllium plagiosum | reverse complement strand
TCTCTTTCCCCCCCATCAGAGGTGATGGAAATACATGGATTGTGGCGGTGTAAAACTAACTGTCACTGCTATCAATTTGGAAGATCTCCTTCATGTCTGCAGTTCATGGTACTGTGGGGCTGCATGCAGACGAAGAAAGAACCAAAGTTAAGTTCTCGGGGATATTTGAAGAGAACTGCAAGGGTCAGAGATGCAATTCTTAGATGCATTGTTTAGCCAGGTAAGAATGGACTTTTTAAAGAGCAGATCTACACAGTGAAACAAGGAGAGAAGTTGGAGGAATGTAACATAGTCAATAGCACCAGATTTAATGCACTTGAAGAAACAAATTACCAAGGTTTCAGAGGATATTAGAAGGAATTTAAGTTTGGGACACTTGACACTTTTGATGTTGAAGATGTTGGGATGATTGTGGGAGAATTGGACATTCAGAAAGATGACTACACTTTCTGTCATCTTAGAGCAAAGAAAATTGAGTGAAAGATGTTAATTGACAAAGGTGGAATGGTCATCCATATTGCTATATACTTGTACAAAATTGTTCTGACTTATTGCTGTGAAGCAGCATATCCTCTTCTTCACTTTAAGCAAATAATAATTGTTACTCATTTTCTTTTGCAGGTAATGAACAAGGATTTTGTATGATGTGTATGAT
>NW_025213469.1:28948-33365 GCF_004010195.1 Chiloscyllium plagiosum | reverse complement strand
CACACGCTCTCACACACTTCACCTTCAAGATAATTACCACTTTATCCAAGCTGCTATCAGTTCTGATGAAGAATCGCTGGACTCAAAACATTAACTCTGCTTTTTCCCCCACAGATGCTGCCAGACCTGCTGAGTTCCTCCAGCTATTTCTAATCTTGAGTCAGATCTCCTGCATCTGCAGGTCTTTGTTTTAATTTCAATTTATGAACTGTAGCGCTGGCTGAAATCAGCCAACTCAGAGTGGTGAATGAGACAAACTAACTACTTTCTTCTGGGTTTGTGGTGTTAGCTGAGGACTGTGTAATAGGGAGGAGTACTTAGTTAACATTTGTCACAACTAAACATTATAAATGAAAATTAGAGAGATGAACAGAGACACAACCCAATGACCATATGCTCTGGGTAAAGACTTTATCCATGAGATGTTGCTGCTACTAACTAGCCTTGTCAGTAGCAATGTCCGTGGTGTTAAGGAGCACCCTTATATTGCCAGCTCATCTTGTTTAGAGTGTTTCTCTTTGTCACTTCCACATTGGTGCTGACAGCTCTGGCACTACCAGACTTAAGCGTGGTTCACAGGTTTTCCACACTCAAAGAGGGCACTGCCAGGACCTACCCACTGCTGAGCTTTGTTGCCAAGCTGATGATCTTCTTTCCATTACAACTGAATGGAGTTTAGGAAATGAACGTTGATAAGGCTAAACAAAGTTGTTAAAGCATCAGGACAAATGCAAGATGACAAAGTTCAAACAATCACAACAATTTCTCCATCAGGAGCAAAGGGGTATTGAATGGTTCACGAGTCAATGCTAATTGACTGAAACATTGCCACAGAAAAAGCAATGAGGCTTTGATAATTCAAAAAATTCAAGGCTTGAACATAATTCTTTAGTTTGCATTGAATGGATTGAAGAATCTGAATGTAAGTTATTTCTCGCACAAACTCAGCTAATTGTCTTAAGTTGGTTGTTAATTGTTAGTACAGTCAGGAGTGTTCTGCACGTGTTGTCAACTACAAAATCACATCTAACGGTAAATGTTTTGCTTTAGGTTTTGCATATGTAGGGTAATTGCTTATAGTCTGTACGCTTGTCTATCACTAACAATTCAAAGAACATGCAGTTTGATTTGATTAGGCCATTGCTAGGATATGTGGCATTCATACTTCGCATCACACCAACACCATAATTCAGATACCATATTACTCAGTTGTGAGGTAGGGAGGTTAAGCACTTTTTGGGCGGATGGCAGCAAACTATTTGTGGAAAATACATAGTTTAAAACTAATGCCTCATCTGCAAGATACATTTCCATATGCCAGATTATATGCTCAGGTCCCTTGGGAAGGACTGAAACCACAATCTTCCAAATCAAAGACAAAGTGACATCACTGAGCCTTAAATTATAAGATGAAAGATTTAAATAAATCATTGGGATATTCAGAAACTTGCATTTGTTCTTCAATTTTCTTTACTACTTTTTTGATTTGTATCAATCAGCTTCATTCATCAGCCAACCTCTTCTCCATAAAAGCTCACCTTTATGATCAGGTTGTATCCACTCCCTAGGCAACCCCAACATTCTGTCACCATTGGCATACCAAAAGAGCTGGCAACCAAATGCAATAAACGGAAACTCAGCAGGTCTGACTGCATTTAATCTAATTAAATGGGGAAACAGGTTTGAGAGGCTGAATGGCCTAGACCTGTCAAAGAGAAGTAATGGGAGTATTTTTGATTGTGATCACTCTACAATAAGCTATGTGGGCACATAGAAAAGGGGCACAGGCTGTTAGCTGCTCACAAAATTAACCAGCTGGAGTCATACCTGAAAGACTGGTGTGGTAAGAGAGGATGCCCACTAGAAGAGGCAATACAGGCAGTAAAAAGGGACACTGTTACCCAGCATCAAGCTCCCTAGCCTCAGAAATCTGATCAAGTTGACTTCTGGCTTCTGCTCTGAAGTGTACAGACAGTGGGTGAGGCCAGCACAGGGCTCAGTGTGCTGGCTTCCATGATCAACTAGCCCATCGATGCTCCCTGTTTAAAATCCCTAACAAGGAGAGGAGAGACACCACACAGAGTCAGCAATGTCAGCAGGGCACAGGTATATCGGGAAAAGTTGAATTTTTCTTCACAGCTGCTGATGCTTCTCAATAAAGAAACAACTTAAAAGGTTGTTTCTAGAGGCAATGAGTTCAACACTTGGAAATGAGCAGACGACAGAGTCAGGAGTAATTGTTTATTACACATACTGGAATAAGTTACTAAGAAAAATTGTTTGGAAAAGAAAGGAAAAGCCTTTTATTTACAGAGTACGTTCATCATAATTAGGACTGTCAATTTGTGTACTGCAAGTTCACATAAAGAGCTATGTGGTAGTGTTCAGATCATCTGTTTAATGCCCGTGATATTGTTTGAGAGATAAACATTGGACAGGGCAATTGAGAAAACACATCTGCCCTCCTTCAATATAGTTCCACAGTGTATTTTTAATCCATCCAACAGCTAGACAGGGTTTAATATTTTAGCCAAATACCTCAGACAGTGCAGTCCTCCCTCAGTACTGAACTGGAGCATCAAAATCGAGTCTGGTGTTCATACGCTGGAGAACCCAGAATCCTTGTCACTCAGAAGTGACAGTATGACCAATCAAGCTGGAAGTGACACTCCACAAGTCAGTTCCTGCAGGATTAGGAAAAGTCAGAAAACTAGTAGAATGGAGGAACATAAAGAAAACTCCAGCTCAGTTTCTTATCCAATGTCGTGTTCTCACTTTAATCCCAAAGGGTTTCAGTTTTATTATAATTCTGTGGCAAGTCATGTTAAAATTGTACAAGACTTTGGTTCGGCCGCATTTAGAATACTGTGTATAGTTCTGGTCGTCACATTCCCAAAAGGATATGGACTCTTTGGAGAGGGTGCAGAGAAGGTTTACGAGGATGTAGCCTGGTATGGAAGGTGCGAGCTATGAAGACAGGTTAAGTAGGCTAGGATTGCTTTCATTAGAAAAAAGGTGAATATAAACCCAGTCTGGTGTGCCCAGGGTTGATTAAAGTTGTCACGCTCTCTGTGCAAAATACACAAGATACATGGGGGCACTCTGACAGGTGAGGCATCGATCCAGGATGGCAGAAGACTCAATGCTGGCTTTAACATTGTGTGTGGTATGGTAGAAAAGGAGAGAGACTAAAAGACCCCAAAGTGGAGGAAGAGGGGGATCTTGGAGGCTTTTGTGCTTTCTAACACTTGCTCATTTGCGCGGTAATGTGCAGGCATATTGTGCACAATGGCTGCATACCTCATTCACTTGGTAGCTTTTTTTTATTCGTACATGGGATGTGGGCATCGTTGGCTGGCTAGCATGTATTGTCCATCCCAAGTTGCCCTTGAGAAGGTAGTGATGAGCTGCCTTCTTGGACCGCTGCAGCCCATATGCTGTGCGTTGACCCACAATGCCCTTAGGGAGAAAATTCCAGGATTTTGGCCCAGTGACAGTGAAGGAACAGCGATATATTTCCAAATCAGGATGGTGAGAGGCTTGGAGGGAACTTGAGATTGGTGGTGTTTTCCTGCATCTGCTGCCCTTGCCCTTCTAGATGGAAGTGGTCATGGGTTTGGAAGACGCTGTCTCAGGGTCTTTGGTGAATGTATGCAGTGTATCTTGTAGATAGTACACACTGCTGCTACTGAGTGTCAATGGTCATTGATGAAGCAGCTGAAGAAGGTTGGGTCTAGAACACCACACTGGAGAACACCTGCAGATATATCCTGGAACTGACATTACTGATCTCCAAATACCACACCCATATAGTTATGTGCTGGGTATGACTCCAGTCTCAAGAGAGTTTGCCGCTAATACCCATTGATTCCAGTTTTGCTAGGGCTCCTTGATGCCACATTTGGTTGAATGCAGCCTTGATGTCAAGGGCTGTCACTCTCTCCTCACCTCTGGAGTTTAGCTGTTTTGTCCATGTTTGGACCAAGACTGTAATGAAGTCAGGAACTGAGTGGACCTGGAGGAACCCAAACTGGGCCCAACCGAGCAGGCTCTGTTTGATAACACTGTTGATGACACTCTCCATCACTTTACTGATGCTCAAGAGTGGACAGATGAGGTGGTAATTGGCTGGGTTGGATTTGTCCTGCTTTTTATGTATAGGACATACCTGGCCATTATTCCACATTGTCGAGTAGATACTACTATTGCAGCTGTATTAGAACAGCTGGCTGGGGAAGTGGCAAGTTCTGGAGCACAAGTCTTCAGTACTTAGACTCATAGAGTCATAGAGATGTATAGCATGGAAACAGACCCTTCGGTCCAACCCATCCATGCCGACCAGATATCCAAACCCAATCTAGTCCCACCTGCCAGCACCCAGCCCATATCCCTCCAAACTCTTCCTATTCATATATCC
>NW_025213469.1:24562-25479 GCF_004010195.1 Chiloscyllium plagiosum | reverse complement strand
AGTTCTAGGGTACACCTGATCAGGTCCTGGGGATTTATCCACCTTTATGCATTTCAAGACATCCAGCACTTCCTCCTCTGTAATATGGACATTTTGCAAGATGTCACCATCTATTTCTCTACATTCTATTTCTTCCATATCCTTTTCCACAGTGAATACTGATGCAAAATACTTATTTAGTATCTCTCCCATTTTCTGCAGCTCCCCACAAAGGCCGCCTTGCTGATCTTTGAGGGGCCCTATTCTCTCCCTAGTTACCCTCTTGTCCTTAATATATTTGTAAAAACCCTTTGGATTCTCCTTGATTCTATTTGCCAAAGCTATCTCATGTCCCCGTTTTGCCCTCGTGATTTCCCTCTTAAGTATACTCCTACTGCCTTTATACTCTTCTAATGAGTCACTTGATCTATCCTGTCTATATGCTTTCTTCGTTTTCTTAACCAAACCCTCAATTTCTTTAGTCATCCAGCATTCCTTATACCTACCAGCCTTGCCTTTCACCCTGACAGGAATATACTTTCTCTGGATTCTTGTTATCTCATTTCCAACGGTCCCTTTATCTGCGAACATCTGCCTCCATAAGCTTTTGAAAGTTCTTGCTTAATACCATCAAAATTAGCCTTCTTCCAATTTAGAACTTCAACTTTTAGATGTGGTCTGTCCTTTTCTATCACTATTTTAAAATTAATAGAATTATGGCCGCTAGCCCCAAAGTGCTCCCCCACTGACACCTCAGTCACCTGCCCTGCCTTATTTCCCAAGAGTAGGTCAAGTTTTGCACCTTCTCTAGTAGGTACATCCACATACTGAATCAGAAAATGGTCTTGTACACACTTAAGAATTTCCTCTCCGTCTACACCTTTAACTCTATGGCAGTCCCAGTTGATGTTTGGAAAGTTAAAATCCCCTACCATAAC
>NW_025213469.1:10746-16430 GCF_004010195.1 Chiloscyllium plagiosum | reverse complement strand
ATTGACGGTGATGAGCTGGCTCAGGGTTGATGGATCTCTTCAAGCTATATTTTTGTTTTTCTTTTTTTTTACACAGAGAGTGTAAGTGTTTTGACTGTGCTGCCAGAGGAGGTGGTGGAGGTAGATACAATAGCAATAATTAAAAGGCATTGTGAAAGATACATGAATAGGCAGGAAATAAAGGAATACAAACTGCATGGAGGCAAAAGGTTTTTAGCTTATAAAGGAATCATGCATTGGCATGGTATGGTGGGCTGAAGGGCCCGTTCCTGTGTTGTACTAACCTTTGTTCTTTCTTCTTCAATTTTGTTTTTTGGCAATGGTTCCTGATAATACCATAAGATATAGGAGCAGAAATTAGGCCATTCAGCCCATTGAGTCTGCTCTGCCATTCAATCATGGCTGATAAGTTTCTCAACCCTATTCTCCCGCTTTCTCCCTGTAACCTTTGACAATCAAGAGCCTATCTATCTCTATCTTAAATATACGCAATGACTTAGCCTCCACAGCCTTCTGTGGCAATGAATTACATAGATTCACCACTCTCAGGCTGAAGAAGTTTCTCCTTATCTCTTTATTCTAAGGCTGTGCCCTCGGGGAAGTAAAATTACAAAGTTGGATGATAACTGGCACTATAGGGAAAATATTGTTGATGAACAAATTACAATCTGTATTTCTCATGCAGCCAGATCAGAATCCAGCTGGCAAACCAGCCGCTGGGAAATGCTGCACAGAAAACTACCCAGTGAGTGTCAACAGAGTGTTTGCCTTATAGACTGATTTTAATGAGGGCTGTTGTTTGCATAACAAATAGTAAATCAAAAAGTTGGCAAAATTAAATATTGATTTAGTCAGTCTGGTATCCAGGAGTTGCAGAAGCCAGTTACTTATGTTTATTAAGAATCTGTACGACCAATGAAAACTGGAGTATTTCCTTTTCCAATATGCTGTTCAATCCCTTGGTTGGATTTTCAATTGCTAGAGGTACTGGGAGGGAGGGAAGGGAATAGTAAGGGTTCCTAAAGTGTGGAAAGTGGCCACTGCACCAACACACTGAAGAGTGTCCCATTGACCAACACTTGGTCCATCAAGTCTGCACCAACACACTTGCTGCTGTTTGTTTTTAAAACTCTATGATGAGAAAGCCCATGTGAGGTGCTACCATAGTCACTCGTTGCACTAACATGGCTTCCACCACCAAAAAAGGTGCTTGGCTTAAGGGAAAGAGTTCCAATCACTGATTAGGTGCCCAGATCACACTCCTCTCAATCAGCCCATTTACATTTAAGAATCTCATTGTGAGGGGAACACAATTTGGGCACCGGTTCACCACCCAAAATTCAGCAGAGGATGAGGTTCCTGACCCTGCTTTGAAACGTCAGCCCTCTTTCTTGCTTGTTTGCTCCTTCTTTCTTTTTCTCTCTATTTTTTACCTCTGTTTCTTCCTCTCTGTCTCTCTCTGGCTCCCTTTGACCTTCTTTCTACTTCACACTTTCTTTCTTTCACGCCCTTTCTTCCTCAGGCTTTCATTTCACTGTCTCGCTGTCATTTTCCTCTCTCTATATGCTTTTCTCTGACATCCCTTCTCACACCCCTGTCCTCCTCTCTCTTTTGTTGCCTCTTTCCATATCTCCATCTCTTCCCTTTACTCACCTTTCAATATCTCTGTCTCTCCTTTATCTTTTCTCCATTCCCTCTGTCTCTATCAACTTTTCTTTACCACATGCAATCTATCTCCCTTAGTTCCTTAGTGACAGCTCAAAAGCTTAAACTGAGAATAGCTCAGGCCCAGTTCAGACTGCATCAAGGTTTTTGGAACTTCAAGCATGTGCAAACTGAGTTATAAGAGCCTCACAATAATCTAACCAGCACCAATGTACCCATTAGACAATGACTCTTATGAAGTCACTAAGGGACCATGTGACTCTTGTGGGTTAAGTAGGAAGAATCCCCGTTCTCATCAATTTCTATGTGATGAGTGTGGTCTTTAGCCTGAAGTTTGAAGCTGTGGGAGTAATTGTTCTACAACATTTTGCTTTTTTCTAGGCACCAACCTTTGTTGACTGAGTGGCATAGTGAGAATTTCACTACACAAGCTATTCAGACTCTAACACTAATGCACTGGGAGTGTGAGTTCAAATCCCACCATTGGTGGACTTTTTTTTCTGTAAATTCACTCACAGGATGAGGGTATCACTGCTAATGTCAGCATTTATTGCCCATCCCTAATTGCTCAGAGGGCAGTTAAGAGTCAACCATATTGCTGTGGGTCTGGAGTCACACATAGGCCAGACCAGGTTAGTGAAAAAGATGTGTATTAACCAAAAATCAACAATGGATACATAGCTATCATTAGATGTTTCACTCTAAATTTTTATTGAATTCTAATTCCACCATTTGCCTTAGCAGGATTTGAAAAGAGGTCTCAGGAATATTATCTGGGGTCTATAGATTAACAGTCCAGTGATAATACCACAAGGCTAGTGCACTATATAATTATATAGTGCACTATATATTAAATATAGTTCACAAGCCGAGAAATTGAAGCTTGTTATGGTCACCTTGGCAATATCATCAATTTTCATAAGCTCAATGATTTAATCTTGTCCTTCAGGGGAGGAAATCTGTCAGATTTACACTGCATGAGACTCCATACCCACAGATTCAATTTAAATTTGAATATATTTACTTGTTGCATTTAATTTTCATCAATTTAAATTCTGCTGCTAATCATTGTCAATTCCCGATGAAAAAGAATTTGCCTGTCCCTCTAGATTACTTACCTTGTGACAATATCACTACACCATCCTCTGCCAGTTACTAAATATGGTGGGAAAGGATGTTGTAGTGATATCGTCACTGGATTAGTAACTGTGAGAGAGGATTGTATAGTCCCAGTTTGATTCCAGCCTTGGGCAACTGTCTGTATGGAGTTTGCACATTCTTTTCATGTCTGCGTGGATTTCCTCCGAATGCTCTGGTTTGCACCCACAGTTCAAAGATGTGCAGATCAGGTGAATTGGCCAGGTTAAATAGGGAGGGTCAGTATGGACTGGTTGGGCCAAAGGGTCTGTTTCCACACTGAAGGGAATCTAATCTAATATAATCCAGTGACAATACCACTACACCACCCTCTCCTACAGTTATTAATCTGGTGACAATATCCATTACACCATCCACTCCCACAATTACTAATCCAGTGACAATAGAACTACATCATTCTCTCCCACAGTTACTAATCCAGTGTGTGGGAAAAGATTTGCTAACCCACGATAGGCCCACAAAAGCAAATTGGCCAAATTGTACCAGGACACAATTTCTTCAACAGTGTGAGTGTGAGTGTAAAGACGTGAGAGGGTGCATGTGAGTGTGGGAGTGTATGTGTGAGCATATGAGAGAGAGCTTGTGTATGAAAGAGGGCCTACGTGAGTGTATGGCTCTGTAGGAGTATTTGTGTGTCTGTAGGAGTGTGTGTGTGTCTGTAGGAGTCTGTGTGTGTGTCAGTGTATGTAGGAGTGTCTGTGTGTGTGCATCTGTCTGTGTTTGTACGTCTATCTGTGTGTGAGTCTGTGTGTGTGTGCATCTGTCTGCGCGTGTGTGTGTGTATAGTGCAATGGGGTCACCTGTAGTATGACATGAACCCAAGGTCCCAATTGAGGCCAACCCCCTGGGTACCAAACTTGGCTATCAGGCTCTGGTTGGCCACTTTGCATTGTTGCCTGTACCGAAGTCCGCCTTGGAGCATGGTCACCCAAAGATCCGAGACCGAATGTCCCAGATCGCTGATGTGTTCTCCGATTGGGAGGGACCACTCCTGTCTGTTGATTGTTGTGAGGTGTCCATTCATCTGTTCCCATAGACTCTGCTTGATCTTGCAAATGTACCATGCCTCATGGCATTCTTGCCTGCAGGCAACTGTCCTCCAAGGCGGACTTTGCGACAGGCAACAATGCACAGTGGACGAGCAGAGGCTGATAGCCATATTTGGCACCCATGGGGAAGGCCTCAACCAGGACCTTGGGTTCATGTCACACAACAGGTGACTCAACTGCACGACACACACTCACAGACACAGAAACAGACATAGATGTACAGACACTGACACAAAGACAGATGCACACTCAAAGAGACACACACACACACACACAGTCAATCATACACACACACAATCATACGCACACACACACACTCCTACAGACACACACACACACACAGTCCTACAGACCCAAACACTCATGCAGACTCTCTCATACACAAGTTCTCTCTCATATGCTCACACATACACTCCCACACTCACACGCACCCTCTTAAAGACCTATACCCCTTTACACTCACACACACTCTCTCACAGATACTCATAACACCCCCTCCCATACATACATACCCACAGGAACAAACATATATACAGGTTTGTGGGGTGAATTTGTAACTGCCGAATTACATTTTATTTTGCTCAAAAAACTGCATTAATCCGTGTAAGGTTCTGTAAATCCATTTATTGGATTTGAAACAGCCTAACACAGGCCACCTCACACCTTCAATGTATTATCTGGGCCGAAATGACATCAATTGTTAAAGATCACTTGAGAATGTAACTTTAAGAAAGTCCTGCGATTTACATCTGAAAGAAGTGAAACCAACATGGTAATTCAAAAAGATGTGAGACTTAACAAACAATTCAGGTCTTTTTCGATATATAATTTCAGTTACATCAACTGTAAAGTTTTGCTTTAAATTGTATGTCGTACAATCATACACTTCACAACCAATTGATGGAGGAGCAGCGCTCTGAAACCTAATACATCCAAATGGAGGTGTTCGACCATAACCTGGTTTTGTGTGATTTTTAACTTTGTGCTCCCCAGTCCAACACAGGCATCCCCAAATCATGCCCTCCCACTGTTACTAATCCAGAGATAATACCACTACACCATCCTAACCCACAGTTACTCATCCAGTCACAATACCACTACATCATACTCTCCCACAGTTACTAATCCAGTGACAATGCCACTACACCAACCTCTCTCACAGTTACTCATCCAGTCACAATACCACTACACGATCCTCTCCCACAGTTACTAATCCAGTGACAATATCACTACACCATCCTCTCTCACAGTTACTAATCCAGTGACAAATTCACTACACCATCCTCTCCCACAGTTACGAATCCAGTGACAATACCACTACACCATCCTCTCTCACAGTCACTAATCCATTGACAAGAGCACTACAACATCCTCTCCTAAATTTACTAATCCAGTGAAAATACAACTACACCATTCTCTCCCACTGTTACTAATCCAGTGACAATACCACGACAACATCCTCTCCAACATTTACTAATCCATTGACAATACCACTACACCATCCTCTCCCACAGTTACTGATCCAGTAACGATGCCACTACACCATCCACTCTCACAGTTACTAATCCAGTGACAATACCACTACAGCATCCTCTCCCACAGTTACGAATCCAGTGACAATATCACTACACCATCCTCTCCCACGGTTACTCATCCAGTGACAATACCACTATACCATCCACTCCCACAGTTACTAATCCAGTAACAATACCACTACACCATCCTCTCCCACATTTATTAATCCAGTGACAACACCACTACACCATCCTCTCCCACATTTAATAATCCAGTGAAAATACCACTACACCATCC
>NW_025213469.1:6171-9389 GCF_004010195.1 Chiloscyllium plagiosum | reverse complement strand
ACTACACCATCCTCTCCCACAGTTACTAATCCACTAACAATACCACTACACCATCCTCTTCAACATTTATTAATCCAGTGACAATACGATTACACCATCCTCTCCCACAGTCACTAATCAAGTCACAATACCACTACACCCTCCTCTCCCACAGTTACGAATCCAGTAACAATACCACTACACCATCCTCTTCAACATTTATTAATCCAGTGACAATACGATTACACCATCCTCTCCCACAGTCACTAATCAAGTCACAATACCACTACACCCTCCTCTCCCACAGTTACTAATCCAGTCAAAATACCACTATACCATTGTCTCCCACAATTACTAATCCAGTGACAATACCACTACACCATCCTCTCCCACAGTCACTAATCCATTGACAAGAGCAATACAACATCCTCTCCGAAATTTACTAATCCAGTGAAAATACAACTACACCATTCTCTCCCACTGTTACTAATCCAGTAACAATACCACTACACCATCCTCTTCAACATTTATTAATCCAGTGACAATACGATTACACCATCCTCTCCCACAGTCACTAATCAAGTCACAATACCACTATACCATTGTCTCCCACAATTACTAATCCAGTGACAATACCACTGCACCATCCTCTCCCACAGTCACTAATCCATTGACAAGAGCAATACAACATCCTCTCCTAAATTTACTAATCCAGTGAAAATACAACTACACCATTCTCTCCCACTGTTACTAATCCAGTGACAATACCACGACAACATCCTCTCCCACAGTTACTGATCCAGTAATGATGCCACTACACCATCCACTCTCACAGTTACTAATCCAGTGACAATATCACTACACCATCCTCTCCCACGGTTACTCATCCAGTGACAATACCACTATACCATCCACTCCCACAGTTACTAATCCAGTAACAATACCACTACACCATCCTTAGATTAGATTACATTACAGTGTGGAAACAGGCCCTTCGGCCCAACAAGTCCACACCGACCCGCCGAAGCGAAACCCACCCATACCCCTACATTTACCCCTTACCTAACACTACGGGCAATTTAGCATGGCCAATTCACCTGACCCTGCACATCTTTTGGACTGTGGGAGGAAACCGGAGCACCCGGAGGAAACCCACGCAGACACGGGGAGAACGTGCAAACTCCACACAGTCAGTCGCCTGAGGCGGGAATTGAACTCGGGTCTCAGGCGCTGTGAGGCAGCAGTGCTAACCACTGTGCCACCGTGCCGCCCATGCGGCACGTCTCTCACAGTTACTAATCCAGTGACAATACCACTTCACCATCCTCTCCCACATTTATTAATCCAGTGACAATGCCACTACACTATCCTCTCCCACAGTTACTCATCCAATCACATTACCACTACACCATCCTCTCCCACAGTTACTAATCCATTCACAACACCACTACACCATCCTCTCCCACATTTAATAATCCAGTGAAAATACCACTACACCATCCTCTCCCACTGTTACTAATCCAGTAACAATACCACTACACCATCCTCTCCCACAGTTACTAATCCATTCACAACACCACTACACCATTGTCTCTCACATTTACTAATCCAGTGACAATACCGCTACACCATCCTCTCCCACAGTTACTGATCCAGTGACAATACCAATACACTATCCACTCCCATAGTGACTAATCCAGTGACAATACCACTGCACTATCCTCTCTCACAGGTACTAATCCAGTGACAATACAACCACACCATCCTCTCTCACAGTTACTAATCCACTGACAATACCAATACACCATCCTCTCCCACAGTTACTAATCCAGTGACAATACCAATACACTATCCTCTCCCATAGTGACTAATCCAGTGACAATACCACTGCACTATCCTCTCTCACAGGTACTAATCCAGTGACAACACCACTACACCATCCTCTCCCACAGTTACTAATCCAGTAACAATACCACTACACCATCCCCTCCCACATTTATTAATCCAGTGATAATACTGCTACACCATCCTCTCCCACAGTAACTCACCCAGTCAAAATTCCACTACACCATCCTCTCCCACAGTTCCTACTCCAGTGACAATACCACTACAACATTCTCTCCCACATTTATTAATCCAGCGACAATACCACTACACCATCCTCTCCCACAGTCACTAATCCATTGACAATCGGACTACACCATCCTCTCCCAAATTTAATAATCCAGTGAAAATACCAATACACCATCCTCTCCCACTGTTACTAACCCAGTGACAATACCACTACACCATCCTCTCCCACTGTTACTACTCCAGTGACAATACCACTACACCATCCTCTCCCACTGTTACTAATCCAGTGACAATACCACGACACCATCCTCTCCCACTGTTTCTAATCCAGTGACAATACAACTACACCATCCTCTCCCGCTGTTACTAATCCAGTGACAATACTGCTACACCATCCTCTCCCACATTTACTAATCTAGTCACAATACCACTACACCATCCTCTCCCACAGTGACTAATCCAGTGACAATACCACTACCCCATCCTCTCCCACATTTATAAATACAATCACAATACCACTACACCATCCTCTCCCACTCTTACTAATCCAGTAACAATACCACTACAACATCCTCTCCCACATTTATAAATACAGTCACAATACCACTACACCATCCTCTCCCACTCTTACTAATTCAGTGACAATACCACTACCCCATCCTCTCCCACATTTATAAATACAGTCACAATACCACTACACCATCCTCTCCCACTGTTACTAATCCAGTGACAATACCACTACAACATCCTCTCCCACATTTATAAATACAGTCACAATGCCACTACCCCATCCTCTCCCACAGTTACTAATCCAGTAACAATACCACGACACCATCCTCTTCAACATTTATTAATCCAGTGACAATGCAATTACACCATCCTCTCCCACAGTCACTAATCCAGTCACAATACCACTACACCATCCTCTCCCACTGTTACTAATCCAGTGACAATACCACTACAACATCCTCTCCCACATTTATAAATACAGTCACAATACCACTACACCATCCTCTCCCACTGTTACTAATCCAGTGACAATACCACTACAACATCCTCTCCCACATTTATAAATACAGTCACAATACCACTACACCATCCTCTCCCACTGTTACTAATCCAGTGACAATACCACTACAACATCCTCTCCCACATTTATAAATACA
>NW_025213469.1:0-1241 GCF_004010195.1 Chiloscyllium plagiosum | reverse complement strand
TCTCTTCTTCCTCAGGCAGCTGAGGAAATCTGGCATGATAGCGAATACCCTTGCCAACTTTTATAGGTGCACCATCGAGAGCATTCTGTCTGGATGGATCACTACCTGGTATGGCAACTGTACTATTCAAGATTGGAGATGGTTATAGAGAGTGGTGAACTCAGCCTGGACAGTCACAAAGGCCAACCTCCCATCTGTAGAATCCATCTACGAGGCCTGCTGTCAAGGAAAGGCTGTCAGCATTCTTAAAGCTCCCTCTCACCCTGGCAATATTTTTCTACTGTCGCTACGATTGGGGAAAAGGTACAGAAGCATCAGCCAATCTCGCAACAGTTTCTATCCTACTGTTGTTAGAATACTGAATGGACTCTCAAACTCTTAACATTCGCCTGTACCTGTGTTTTTGTTTTTGCCGCTGTTACCTATTATTTACTATTTTTGCTATTTAACTCTGATCTGCCTGTATTGCTGACAAGACAAAGCTTTTCACTGTGCCTCGGTACACGTGATTCAGTATGGATAATCCTGGGCTTCACCTGAACTTGCTGACTTTCACTCTATATCCCTTGACTCCCTGAGAGACCAAAAAAGTCTATCTATCTTGGCTCTAAATATATTGAGTTATGGTCCATCCGCAATATTCTAGATTACAGAATTCTAACAATTCACAAATATTATGAATGAAGAAAATTCTCATCACTGTTCAAATTGTCAACCCATTATCCTTAAACTGTGATCCCTGCTGAGTTCCCCAGCCAGGGAAGCTCCTTCACAGCGTTGAATATTTCAGTGGATTATGTCTATTTCATTATGACTGAGATGAGAGAAGTGCACTGTCTTTTTGTAGTCCCCTTGCAATTATACAATAGTTATGAGGCTCTTGCAAGCTGTATAGTTGAGAATGGGGACTTTAGGGAGGATGTAGCACAGGCAACTAATCAAGTGGGAAGAGGAATTAAGAATGTAGGGGGTAGTACAATTAGGGGGATAGATATTCTCTGCAGCTGAGAGCGCTAGTATTAGCTGGTGTATTGCCAACCTAGTGCCAGGCTGAGGGATATTTTCTCAGGGTTGGAGAGAAATGTGTAGTGGGAGGGAAGGAATCCAGTTGTTGTTGGTCACAGTGTTACCCATGACATTGATAAGAATAAGCTAAATTAAAACGTTGCACTGCAAAGTTGTGGATTGCTGGACATGGGAAAATTGGCATAGGTAAATAAATCAGTAAGGGAACTCTGAGT
>NW_025213468.1:31478-33362 GCF_004010195.1 Chiloscyllium plagiosum | reverse complement strand
ATGAATATTGTATTTAGTTTGGGAAAGCAGCATTAATTATTGATTGAACCCCAATGCCCTGGTTACAGAACGTGTGTCTGTGTACCTCACACACCAGCAGAAGGTCTGTCCAGCGTCTCAGAGACTCACAGAGAGATCACTGGCCTGCAGCTACAGCTTTCTGATGGTTCAGAGCTCTGCATTTCCAGCCGGGATTTCTGATCCCAACTCCTTCTGTGAAACAAGGACTCAATGTCGGAATAGGTGGTCAGCCTCAGGACTCAGGGGAAGGGAAGGGAGGACACTGGGTCAAGCTCAAACTGGCCAATGTTGCTCCCTTTGGTCAATCAGATTGTGACCCACCTCTGGGACACAGATGAGACTTGAACCTGGATCCCCTGGCTTTGAGGTAAGGACACTACCACAGCACCTGCCCCCTTTTTAATTCAATGACTGTCTAATCTACCCGTTCAGCGATGCCTTTGGGGTGGTTGGTACTTGAATCTGGGTCTCCTGGCTCAGAGGCAGGGGCACTACCACCGCACCACAAGACTCATCCTATTTATTTTGTTCTGCAAGGCCTCACCTCCCCCCTCCCCCCTCCCCCTCCTTTCCCCAAAATTTCTAATGCCTGCAGTTGAGCTTCTTTGCCACTAGATGGCGCACAGAGCACGCCATCTGGTGGCAGAAGCATGTATCTGCAGGCTGTGTGACCATTGACCAGATGTAGGACGGGGGTCAACGTTTGATGAGGGGACTGACTCCAGGGGTGGAGGGGTGGACAGAGAAGGAACCAGGCGATGTGACAGTCAACCTTTAAGCCAGAGCGCTGCTCTCCAGGGCTGCTATGGCAGCTCAAAGCCAGGAGGCTGCCTCATCAGGGGATGCCTCATAGCCCCCTCTATTTCCCCACCACTCCTCCATCTCTGCCCACATGACACTTCCAAGTTCAATCAGCACCCACACACGAATCCAAGAGTTAGATTTCTCCGTTCATGTTTTTTTACGGTCACACCCCAAGGGTTTGGGTCCCAGATGGGTTGGTTGAGGAGAAAGCAAAGGAAGGAAGGAACTGTCTATCTGTTTTGTTGTCTGTGTGACTCTATTCACCGCATTTTAATGCAATGTGCACAGTCATCTAAGAGGTTGGGTCCTGAGCTTATTGTTACATTGCTGGGGGATTGGTTTGGAAGATTCTCCATCTTTGCTCTAACTGGTCAACTCCGCCCACACTGTGCTATTTACAACCAGTGGGAAGCAGCTCCACGGCAGCATTGCAATGTTGGGCAGGATCCTAAAGCCCTTGTCTCCCCAAGCTTCTACCCCCCCCCCCCCCATCCCTTACCATAAACATTGAGTCATGTTTATATATGTTCGCAAGCATTCCCTCAGTTGCTCCTCTTTAGATATTCACTGTCAATGTTGTCCTATCTTACCTACTCCTCCACACAGCTCCACCCAAATCTCTGTCTTGATTCATCAATGTCAAGAGTCCACATCACGGTCCAACAGCTGTATTTAAAATCACAAGCTTTCAGAGCTCTCCTCCCTGGTCTTTACCTGACCTGGCGTGTGTGTTTCTGACTTTGTCCATCCCTGTCCAACACCAGCATCATCAAAGTCAATCTATGGACATGGACAATCTATGGTCAGGCAGTGGTACACTCAGAGTGAGCTCTGCTGGCTTCCATTGGATCAGAGAGTACAGTTATCACGCCCGGTCACTGACCAACACTCACTGGCAGTTACTGAGTTGATGTAAGGCTCCCACACCAATAAAAACACACTCACACCGACACACTGACACACTGACACACCCACACACTGACACACCCACACACTGACACACTTACACACGGATAGACTCACATAATGACACACTGACACACTCATACACTGACGCAC
>NW_025213468.1:27383-30920 GCF_004010195.1 Chiloscyllium plagiosum | reverse complement strand
TCACTCACACACTGACACGCTCACACACTGACACGCTCACACACAGACACACTCACACACAGACACACTCACACACTGACACACTCACACACCGACACACTCACACACTGACACACACACACTGACACACTCACACACTGACACATACACACACCAACACATATTGACACACCCACACTCACACACTGACACACTCACACCAACACACTCACACTTACGCACACATTCACACACTCACACTGTGTGGCTCCCATTTTGTTGCCTTATCACATGGTTGTTGACTAAGTTTGTTGTTGATTCTTTGCTGGTTGTAAAGTTTGTTTCTGCTGGTCTAAAAACCGAAAGCTGCAAAACCTCCTGCTGCTCTAAAAACTCTGTTCAGTGTAAAGTTTTGCCTTCCTTTACCAATATGACCCCTCCATCGGGCTGAATGAAGCCACCCCTTTACCAAGATGGCGGAAGGCTTTCCAAACGATCTATGGGTAGAATCCTTCTCAAGTTGACTCTGATGAATCAGGTTAATTGATGTGTTTGACATTGTCGTGACATTGGTCACCGCTGAATTATTTTCACCTTAAGTTGGACACCCCATGATTTGATTCATGCACTTTTTTTTCCTGACTTCAATGCTGTTTTTTTTTTAACAGTTAATTTGACAAAGCTTCTGCCTCTTGAATAAAATTTGCATTTCTCACCGAAATTGTCAAAATGACAGAAATTTCGTTAATTTCCCTGTTGGTCTCCTGTGCCCTGTTTTTGTATTTCAATGATAATGATGCATTAAGCCACTGAATATTTGAATAAAAGGTCTTTTTGTATGAGATAAAACTTAATGAAGCTACGGTGGTGCACCAGAACAATCATGTCTTTACCATCTTGTCTTAGATGTCAACACGTCTTCATAGATTGCACTGGGGTTGTCAAATCCTCAGTTTAGTCATGAGTATGATCTGTAAACTTGGAGGATCTAATTCTTCCTGCCTTGCTCGATTGTTCGATTGCTCTGCGTGTGATTATGAGAGGCTGGTAACTGACCCACATGCTCGATTGGTAAGGTCTGGGTGTGAACTCAGAGTGATGTCAATCGAATGGTCAAGAAAGCATATAGTGTGCTTGCCTTCATTGGACGGGGTATTGAGTATAAGAGCTGGCAAGTCATGTTAACATTGTACAAGACATCGGTTCAGCCGCATTTAGAATACTGTGTACAGTTCTGGTCGCCATATTACCAAAAGGATGTGGACGCTTTGGAGAGGGTGCAGAGGAGGTTTATGAGGATGTTTCCTGGTATGGAAGGTGCCAGCTATGAAGAGAGGTTGAGTAGGTTAGGTTTGTTTTCATTAGAAAAAAGGAGATTGATGGGGACCTGATTGAGGTTTGCAAAATCATACAGGGTATAGACAGGGTGGGTAGAGACAAGCTTTTTTCCAGCGTGAAGGATTCAATAACGAGAGGTCACACTTTCAAGGTGAGAGGTGGAAAGTTTAAGGGGAATACACACGGCACACAGAGAATGGTGGGCGTCTGGAACACGTTGCCAGCAGAGGTGGTAAAGGCAGGCATGGTAGGTTCATTTCAGATGTGTCTGGACAGATGCATGAGTAGGTGGGGAGCAGAGGGATACAGATACTTAGGAATTGGGCGACAGGTTTAGACAGTACGTTTGGATCAGCTGAGGCTTGGAGGGCCGAAGGGCCTGTTCCTGGGCTGTAAATTTTCGTTGTTCTTTGTTCTCTTTGACCCAATAGATAGTGCGAGAAGGCTGAGCTAGAAGCATGAGGGCAGACATTTTGTGGTTGCAGAGATATTTTAAAATAACAAAAGCACCTGCTGCTCATCAAGTCGTGGGCTCAACTCTGCAATAAACGATAACGTCACCACTGTGCCACTCTCTCTCGTTATAGAGAGAGATGACTGGGTGGTGCTTTAACCTTCCACAACACCACAGGTGTAGGCTATTCAGCCCATCTGCACTGACCCTCTAAAGAGGATCACACCCGGATCCAGCCCCCGCATCCCTGTAACTCTGCATTCCCATGGCTCACCCACCCTAACCTGCACATCCCAGGACACTATGGGCAATTTAGCATGGTCAATCCACCCTAACCTGCACATCTTTGGACAGTGGGCAGAAACCAGAGCACCCGGAGGAAACCCACAGAGACACGGGGAGAATGTGCAAATTCCACACAGACAGCACACGGTGGCTCAGTGGTTAGCACTGCTTCCTCCCAGTGCCAGGGACCCAGGTTTGAATCCAGTCTTGGCTGACTGCCCGCGCGGGTTTCCTCCGGGTGCTCCAGCTTCCTCCCACAATCCAAAGATGGGCAGGTTAGGGTGGATTGGCCACGCTAGAATGCCCATAGTGTCCAGGGATGTGCAGGTTAGGGTGGATTGGCCATGTTAAAATGCCCATAGTGTTCAGAGCATTAGTCAGGGGTAAAAAGAGGGTCAGTGTGGACTTGTTGGGCCGAAGGGCCTGTTTCCACACTCTGGGGAATCTAAGCACAGAAACAGACCCTTTGGTCCAACTCGTCCATGCTGACCAGATATCCCAACCTAATCTAGTCCCATCTGCCAGCACTTAGCCTATAAACCCTTCCTATTCATATACTCATCCAGATGCCTTTTAAATGCTGTAATTGTACCAGTCTCCACCACTCACCTGAGTGATGGGATTGAACCTGGGTCCCTGGTGCTCTGAGGCAGCAGTGCTAACTACTGAGCCATCGTTCCACCCTGTAGGTAAATGGCAAAGTCATCATATTCTCACCAGATCATGGGACTGCTCTCTTACAACAGAGAGAGAGACGATTGATAGTGTTACAACTGAGGGTCGGTATGCCTCAGGCAGTGAGAAATAGACTCTTTCATGGTAACCTCAGCTGGTGTGGGGATTGAACCAACACTGTTGGAGTCCCTCTGAATCACGGACCCGCTGGTGCCCGGTCTCCCGAAAATGGTGAGTGGGAGGGTTTATGGCAAGTGGGGTGCCGTGGGTACTATGACGGGTTTGGGAAGGTGGTGGAGAGGGAGATTGAGAAAGCCTCCAACATTTGGCACTTTGTCCATTTCTGGTAAAAGAGTTTAGCTCCACATCTCTGACAATCAAGCACAGTACAGCTCCGTCAGCTCATTGAGAACCTTCCTCAACGGAAGGTTCTGGAAAATTCCCAGAATTGTGATTGACGAGCAACGGAAACCCGCTGGCCTCCCTCGCCCTTGGGTTTTTATCGTCACCTCATACCTCTGCCCTCAACCTGCCGTGACTTCCCAAACATTCCAAAACAATGCAACGGCAGATAAAACAGTAATGGGAATTTCATAAGGAATGTTGCTGAACAAAGAGACCTTGGAGTGCAGGTTCATAGCTCCTTGAAAGTGGAGTTGCAGGTAGATAGGATAGTGAAGGCAGTGTTTGGTATGCTTTCCTTTATTGGTCAGAGTATTGAGTAAAGGAGTTGGGAGGTCATGTTGCGGCTGTACAGGACATTGGTTAGGCCACTGTTGGAATATTGCATGCAATTCTGGTCTCCT
>NW_025213468.1:22965-27283 GCF_004010195.1 Chiloscyllium plagiosum | reverse complement strand
CTTTTCACCCAGAGGGTGGTACGTGTATGGAATGAGCTGCCAGAGGAAGTGGTGGAGGCTGGTACAATTGCAACATTTAAGAGGCATTTGAATGGGTATATGAATAGGAAGGGTTTGGAGGGATATGGGCCGGGTGCTGGCAGGTGGGATTAGATTGGGTTGGGATAACTGGTCGGCATGGACGGGTTGGTCCGAAGGGTCTGTTTCTGTGCTGTGCGTCGCTTTGACTCTATGATTCCCCCTCACCACACTCTCACTGCCTCTTGGGAACAGACACAATGCTGCACTTTCGCTTCCAACCTCTAGATGTCAGTGCGAGACAGGGAAATGGTCTACATGCAGCCTGCCACTGTCAGAATGTCTTTGGGTTTGAATCCAGAAAGATCCATGGACTCTAGGGTTTAACCCTGTCACTGCTGAAGGGCCTGAATGGTAACATTGGTTAGCATGGTGGTTTAAGGCAGGCAGGGAAGGCAGGAGCTGTGGAGAGCTCCTTTCCTGATAATTTCTTGCTATTTGTACCTCCTGTCAGAGCCAGAGGCCGGCAAACTCGCTCGTCATAATTTTATCTTAAAACCTGTTAAAAAAATAAATCAACACATTGAGCGTATTTCTTCCCTCACCACCTCTCCACCACCCCAAGCTTGATTATTCCTCACACCCCCATGTTGGCAGTGACCAGGGAAGATTGATTCGGAGATGCCGGTGTTGGACTGGTGTGGACAAAGTTAAAAATCACACAACACCAGGTTATAGTCCAACAGGTTTAACTGGAAGCACTAGCTTTCGGAGCGCTGCTCCTTCATCAGGTGGTAGTGGATCAAGAGAAAGTGGAAAAGCACATAAGACATAGGAACAGAAATTAGGCCATTCAGCCCATTGAGTCTACTCCGCCATTCACAACCATGGCTGATGTGTTTCTCAAGGTTAGAGTGGTGCTGGAAAAGCACAGCAGGTCAGGCAGCATCCGGGGAGCAGGAAATGAGCTCATTCCTGATGAAAGGCTTTTGCCCAAAATGTCGATTTTCCTGCTCCCTGGATGCTGCCTGACCTGCTGTGTTTTTCCAGCACCACTCTCATCTGGACTCTAATCTCCAGCATCTGCCTACTTCTGCCTAGTTGTTATGTTTCTCAACCCCATTCTCCTGGCTTTCTCCCTGTAACCCTTGATACTCAAGAACCTATCTATCTGCACTCAATGACCTGGCCTCCATGGCCTTCTGTGGTAACAACGTTTTGCCCTTCCTGCTTTTCGGATGCTGTCTGACCTGCTGTGCCTTTCCAGTTTCAGATTGATTGTCCCTGGTTTCCAGCATCTGCAGTCCTTACTGTCCCTGAGAGAGTGGTGGGGCGGAGGGGGTGGTCAGTTGGTTTGGATGGCTGATTAATGATGCTAACAACGTGGGGTCAATCCCCATACCGGTTACCACAAAGGACTCAGTTTCTCATCCTCGCCCGAGTTGTGAGGACCCTCAGGTTAAACCACCACCAATCCTTTCTCCCTTTCTCTCTCTCTCTCACTCTGTAATGAAAGAGCAGCCCAAGATCTGGTAGGTGTAGGGAATGGTACCTAACTGAGGATAGGTATCCAAGAGTTCCAAGCTAAAGATGTGGGGCCAAGTGAATGTATCCCACCACGGTGGAACCTAAATTGAATTTTTTAAAAATCCGGCCTTGAAATCTGTTTCCAGCAACAGGGTTAGTTATCAGCGATTGTCGTAAAAGCTCATTGGGTTGGCTAATGCCTTTTAAAATAGCTGCTGTTGTTTGGGGTGGCAGGGTGGCTCATTGGTTAGCACTGCTGCCTCACAGTGCCAGGGATTCAATTCCAGCCTCGGGTGACTGTCTGTGTGGAGTTTACACGTTCTCCCTGTGTCTGTGTGGGTTTCATCCCACAATCACAAAGCTGTGCAGGTTAGGGTGAATAGGCTGCAGTAAGTCTCCAGGCACGTGCGGGTTAGCCGCAGGGTTACAGGGATGGGGTAGGATGCTGTTCGGATGGCCAGTGTGGACTCAATGGGCTGATTGGCTTGATCCCACATTATGAAGATGCTACCTAGACCAGCCTTTTGTGAATGTTAACCACACGCTCTGAGGTACTGGGTTCAATAGGGAATGGGCAACATATGTTGGCCTTGTCACTGATTGCTACGTCCCCGTGCGGGAATTTTAAGAAATTAAGGGTTTGCGTCCATGGATCGGGCAGAGAATTTGGTCTTGGAGTGAAGTGAGATCTTTTGGAGGTGTTTGAGATTGTGAAAGTTTAGATAAGGAGAGGAAAGCGTTTCCCATAAACACGGTACAAGGATTGGCCGGTGGGTTGGGGGCGTGTGGGTGGGGAGGGGTGATGGTAGATGGAAGGTTTTGGGACCAAGGATACTGGGTAGGGTGGGAGGGCTATGAGGGAGACCGTAGACAGCGGTAATAATTTGAACTTGCCTCCCGCACTGCAACTAATGTTTGCACAGGGATGGCCGTTTGAAGGAACTAGATTTGCAGGGTTTCTAAACCACTGGACTGATGTGCGGACAGCATGCATTAACCAGATGGGGCTCAGTGGGTCAAAATAACTTTGCTCAGAGATTGATGTGGAGCTGCCGGTGTTGGACTGGGGTGGATAAAGTTAAAAATCACACAACATCAGGTTATAGTCCAACTAGATTTGCAGGGTTTCTAAACCACTGGACTGATGTGCGGACAGCATGCATTAACCAGATGGGGCTCAGTGGGTCAAAACAACTTTGCTCAGAGATTGATGTGGAGCTGCCAGTGTTGGACTGGGGTGGATAAAGTTAAAAATCACACAACATCAGGTTATAGTCCAACATGTTTATTTGGAAGCACTGGCTTTCGGAGTCCCGCTCCTTCATCAGGTGGTTGTGGAGTATATGATTTGCTATAAATTCTGTGTCTTACAACCTGAAAGCTCCGAAAGCCAGTGCTTCCAAATAAACCTGTTGGGCTATAACCTGGTGTTGTGTGATTTTTAACTTTGCCAGAGAGGCAATGTAACACTGAGGATATAGATAGAGAAATACCACCCTCTTGCAGTAGGAGGTGCTGTCTTGGGAGGTCAGGGTGAGTGATTGAACTGGCAGAGGGACCATTGCATCACCTCTCACTCATGAACCTCACTAATGAACTGGATGTTAACACTCCAGCCCTTCACATGTAGCAAGGGGAGAAGGGACAGGGGAAATTGTAACAAATTCCTCCACCCACTTTGTGTCCACGTTTGATCGATTGCTCAGGGGGGTGGACTTGGTGGTGCAGGAGTTGCAGGCCGTAGAAACCCACAGACAGCCTGAGGTGCTCCATCTATTTTCAATCTTGAGTCAATTAGAACAGCTGCCAGGCTAATTGAGGTCCCCGTGTTAGAATCTGAAAGGTTGCACAATAGTAAAATTGTAGAAAGATGTTCTCGGTGGAACATGTGTGCATCTGAATACCACATGATCCTAGGAAATTTGCACACTCCAGTGATAACTTGTGGTTCGATTCTGCATCCACAGCTCGCTATTCTCCCCAGTTTGTAGCATCAGTGTCTGTGTGGAGTTTGCACATTCTCCCTGTGTCTGCGTCTCTCCTCAAAGACTGACACAATGAACAGAATTCCAATATGACAATTAAAAAGAAACACATTTTTGATTCCCTGGAAGAAATATAAAAACTGAACTTAAAGTGGTTTGAAATCTGAATATTTTTGAGCAATGGTTGATGCAAAAGATGTCTGCTATTTTGAGAGAACCAGCAAAAAAAATTAATAAAGTAATTAGTGACTGTTCCTAATGCGTCTCCATCAAGGACGGACACCTCAGCACCACACTCTACCGCAAACCCACAGACAACCTCACAATGCTACACTTCTCCAGCTTCCACCCAAAACATATTTAAACAGCTATCCCCTATGGACAAGCCCTACGCATACACCGGATCTGCTCAGATGAGGAGGAACATGACGGACACCTGGAAGTACTCAGGGATGCCCTCACAAAAACGGGGTACGATGCCCAACTCATTGACCGCCAGTTCCGATGTGCCACAGCAAGGAACCGTAATGACCTCCTCAGGAGACAGACACACGCTGCAACCGACAGGGTACCCTCCGTTGTTCAGTACTTCCCAGGAGCTGAAAATTACGCCATGTTCTTCGTGACCTGCAACACATTATCAATGGAGATGAGCACCTCACCAAGACCTTCCCCACATCTCCACTACTTGCCTTTAAACAACCGCCAAACCTCAAACAGATCATTGTTCGTAGTAAGCTGCCCGGCTCTCAGGACAACTCCATACAATCCTGTCACGGTGGACGCTG